>NC_056733.1:1770138235-1770303235 GCF_019279795.1 Protopterus annectens
TCTGCTCTGTAGTGGCAGTACAGGTAGCTTACATCATTCTAGGTTGGGAACTGCTGATTGAGGGCTCAGTGTCTGTTATTCTAAAAGTGTATTAATTCTGGTTTAAGCACTTGGGCTTTCAGGCCAGTTATTTTACATTAAGAGGGTTCGTGGTTTGCACTCTTGTGGGAGGAGAGGCTGGACTCTGCCCTTTTGAGCTGGGAATTTCTGGTTAAAGGCTTATAGTGCATGCATATCTGAACTGCTTCTTACTGAAGTTGGTGCACCTTGTTTGCTGTGGCATAGACTGGATTCGGGCCTGCTGGATCTAGCTTTGTTTGTGTAACTTGAGCACTAATCCAGACATTCTCTGGAACTGCTTCTTACTGAAGTTGGTGCACCTTGTTTGCTGTGGCATATACTGGATTCGGGCCTGCTGGATCTAGCTTTGTTTGTGTAACTTGAGCACTAATCCAGACATTCTCTAAAGTATTCAATTGTATTTATTACTGCTTGGTTGTAACTTGATTAAAGTGTAGCTATCATTCTAAGTCTTTTGGATTAAGCACTTGGGCTTCAGACCAGTTGTTTTACATTAGGAAGGTTTGTGGCAAGCACTGTGGTGGCAGGACAGGTAGCTTTCATCCTTCTAAGTTGGGGACTGCTGATTGAGAGCCCAGTGTCCAAGTGTATTAGTTCTGGTTTAAGCACTTGGGCTTCAGGCCAGTTATTTTACATTAAGAAGGTTCGTGGTCTGCACTCTTGTGGGAAAAGAGGCTGGACTCTGCCCTTCTGAGCTGGGAATTTCTGGTTAAAGGTTTATAGTGCTTGAATATTTGAACTGTATCTTACTGAAATTGGTACACCTTGTTTGCTGTAGCATAGACTAGATCCAGGCCTGCTGAATCTAGCTTTGTTTATATGCTTGTTTGCTTGTTATTTCCTGGAACGCTAATTCCACCTAATACGCTTCTCAGCTTCTGTGGATCACTAGTGATATCTGCATTGCTTACTGTACTTATTTCCTTGTTTCACTTGAAAGAAAGTTACTGTTTGTCATTTTTGCATTTAGTTACTTGTAACACATTGCACTCAAGTTACCTGGCACTTGCTCACTAAAGCAATTATATAAGTCAGCACTAAAAATTAAAAGCACTACACCCTCACTCCCCACTGGCCCTTGTTTTCAATTATTAAGGAATTCCCAATATTATTCTAGCATGTCCAAAGGTCAGTTGTCAATCTCCTCTCCGGTCCAGCTGGTGAATCTGGGAATCTTGAGGCAATGTTATAACTGCCTCATGTACACAGACAACCCTCTCCTCCTCCCACATAACACAAATACTTGCGAGAGATGCAGCTATGTAGCCAAACTGGAGGCTGAGCTCTCTCAACTCAGGACTGGCAAGACCAGACAGGAGGAGAAGGCAACTACACACACCACAAAACCAGCCTCACATAATGCTACCACACCACTGAATCAAACGCATAAACACACAAAGACATAGTTGGAGGCTCTGAGTAAAAATTTACCTAAACAGCAGAGGCCTCCAAAGCAGACACCCAAACAACTGCTACCTCAAGACACCCCACAAGCAACACATAAACCACAAAATCAGTGTGCAAAGCAGTCACAGCCCTTAAGGCCAAATACAACACCAAACATATTTGTCATAGGTGACTCCATAGTCAGACACACTGACGTCCCACTCACCAGGCTGAACAAGGAGAGGGTCACAGTAAGCTGCCTATCGGGCGCTAGAATCCGCCACATAACACCAGTACTCGGGTCACTCCACGGCAAGTACAAATATGACACAGTCATTGTCCATGCTGGTGTTAACGACCTGAGACGTACCTCCCTGGACTACATGAAAAGAGACATAGAGGAGCTCTCTGATTATGTAGCCCAGGCAGGTATGACCCTGACCCTGAGCAGTATCCTTCCTTCACCAAGAATGATGCCACAATATAGAGACAAGATGATCAGCTTTAACAATTGGCTTAATGTCTGGTGTCATTCAAAGGGGATCCAGTGTCTGTCTGCCTGGGATGACATGCTTGACAAGCCACGCTGCTTCGCAAGGGACGGCTTGCACCTGTCACCCCTGGGATTCCGGATATTGGCTAAGGCTCTTGCCACCCCCGTAGTGCCTTTTTTAGGCAAGGCTCAAATTCTAAACCTACCACCCTAGAAAACAAAAATGGGGAGAAACTGAGGGTAATGCTGCTCAATGCCAGAAGTCTAAATCTCAAAATGCATGCACTCGAGGCCCTTCTCAGTATGGAGAACATTGATATCTGTGCTGTAACTGAAACCTGGTTCAAGGCTCCTGAGAGCACCCCGGCACTATTAGGTTTTACCTCATATCATGCGTTCCGGCCCCAAAACCCAGACCACACCACAAAAGGAGGGGGTGTATCCATATTCATAAAGGATACCCACACCTCCAGGTTGGTGGCAACGCACGAAGCTTTGGAAACCATCCAGGTGCAACTAACCATAGGCAAAACTGCTCTACAAATTGTAGCATGCTACAGGCCACCCTCTCAAACTCAGGAACCCCACACAGCCTTCCTGAAGACACTGGAGGGTATAAATGTATCTCCAAACACCATCATATTGGGTGACTTCAACTACCCGAATATAGACTGGGAACATTACTCAAGCCCTAACTTTCTAGCCCAACGGTTCCTGGAATTCATAAATTCAAATGCCATGGAACAGCTAGTCAGTGTTCCCAAGAGAGGAGAAAATATACTAGATCTCATTATCACAAACATGGGGACAAAATGCTCCACACCGGAAGTATATCCCTCATTGGTGAGATCTGATCATAAACTAATCTCACTGGAAATCCACATCCCGCCCCCACCCCAAACAAAAAGACCACAGTGAAGAACTTCTCTAAAGCAAACTTCACACTACTCAAGACTGGTGTGGTATCCTTCAAGGCCCCTGAGCCAGTGGAAACCACAACCCAAGCTGCGGAAGCCCTTACAAATGCCTTCTATGAACACCTCCAGGACTGCATGGATCAGGCAATCCCAAATAAAACCAAGACTCTTTCCACAAAGGGCAAACGTCCAGTCTGGTGGACCCTAGCCATTAACAAACTTTACAATAAGAGGAGAAAGCTATTACATGATAGAACAAAATCCATAAAAGGGAAGTCACCCCTGATCATTATTAGTAAAAAAATACGAGCACTCATAAAATCAACTAAGGCCAATTTTGAGAGAAAAATTGCCATGGATTCAAAGGACAATCATAAGGCCTTTTTCAGCTTTGTTAGGAACCTGGGTGGAAACTCCCAGATATGCTCAGAATTAGTCCAAAATGATACAAAAATCACTGAACCCACAGACATTGCCAACATACTGGCAGACAGGTTCAGTGCAAACTTCACCCCCTCTCCCCCCCTAAAGGAGAGATAACTATCCCAGCGGAGCGGAGCCTCCCAGACATCTCAAATGCGCAGGTGAAAGCTGCTCTCTCTAAAGCTAAAAACAGCATCAATGGGACCGGATGGTGTCCCCGGCTGTGTGCTACACGAGCTAAATGAGGAATTAAACTCGCACATAAGGCAGCTGTTTAATCTCAGCCTTACCACAGGATACGTGCCCAAGGAGTGGCGTACGGCAACTGTGGTCCCACTCCACAAAGGCCGTGCCTCTACGGACCCTGGTAATTACCGCCCCATAAGCTTAATAAGTCTAGTCTGTAAAGCTATGGAGAGGATCATAATGGAGCTCATAAACAAAGATATAGGGGACTTGCAGACATTGGACCCGACCCAGTTTGGCTTTGTCAAGGGCAGATCATGCCTTTTGAACTTGGTCGACTTCTTCGAAACAGTCACCAAGGCCATTGATGAGGGAAAGGCAGTCCATACAGCCTACCTTGACCTTGCAAAGGCTTTCGACACAATACCCCACTCGGGTATTGTAGAAAAACTTACCAGCTTAAATGTAAACCCATATGTCACAAGATGGGTTGCAAACTGGCTTAAGGACAGAACCCACAGGGTTAGAGTTCCTGGCACTATGTCAGACTGCAAGCCGGTCACAAGTGGTGTCCCACAGGGCTCGGTCCTTGGCACCCTATTGTTCAGCATCTACTTCTCAGAAGTACAGGCCAACATGGGAGGACTTTGGCTGACAAAGTTTGGAGACGACTGCAAACTGGGCGCCATAGTGGAAAGTGCATCGGACACGGATATCCTTCAGAAGGGACTCACGGAAACAGATAGCTGGTGCCAGAGCCATGGCCTGAAGTTAAACGCCAAAAAATGTATAGTCATACCCTTCGGGGAAAACAAGGTAACCCCAAGCTACCATATAGGTGGCAATCCACTAAGCACAGAAGAGGTTATCAGGGACCTGGGGACCCAGGTTGACAGTGGCCTTTCTTTTGACACTCACGTTGCTAAAGTGGTTAGAAAGACCTTCTACATTGCCCACCTGATCATGAAGGGATTCACATCCAGATCTAGTGAGGTCATTGTTCCCCTGTACTCTTCACTTATCAGACCAATGATCGAGTACAATGCCCCATTCGGGATGTATCTCACCCGACATCTGCAGCAATTGGAGAGACCCCAAAAGTTCCTCACCAAAAGGATAAAGGGACTCCAAAATCTGTCATATGCTGCCAGATTGAAGAAACTCCAGCTCTATTCAGTCGCATACCGTCTGCTCAGAGGTGACATGTGCCTGACATACAAGGCCATGTCCAACCCGGAATTAATGGACATGCTCCACCTCAAAAAATCCAAATCCACCAAAACCACTAGAGCAAGCGACTTAAACCTTAGCACGGATATAAATAGGACGTGCTGGAGGGATAGATTTATCACTCAGAGACTCCCTATGTTGTGGAATAAAATCCCGGTCCATGTGAGGCAGAGCACCTCGCTGGCTCTGTTCAAGAGAAATCTTGACCTGTGGATGGGAGATCGTAGGTTTACCCCGGGAATCATCTCTGTGTCACTGCTGGACAGAGGCACAACAAACTAATGGGCACAGTATTTTTTCATATAAGGGGTGGCGTAAGCCACAAAACTTTGGTCTAGGCTTATAAATGCCTTAGGGCAGATAGCCTAGTATAAACCTATGAACCTATGAGCCTATGAGGGCATCGTCTTTTATTAAAGTTCCCCCCTCTGCCATGGGGAAGAACCTTGTGACTTTCAGAATCACATTTTCCTGCCACCTCTCTTGATTCTGGGAAAAGGTTCTTTGAGGTGTAGAAATACGGATCCCTACAGCAGATAAGGTCTTCCTATCTTGTTCACTCCTAGACAGCGTTTCTTTAACCTTGGGGTTAAGTACGGTAGATCCTTCAAAGGAATCATTGATAAATGATGACTTGTAAGGCTCTGCAAAGTCACAGAGGTGCATTCAGAGATGTGGGAAATGAGTCTCAAAGAGACATTCAGTAGGGACTGCAGGGTGGCCAATTGCATATAAACGGTTCTCCGCAGACATGGACCCAGACAGGGCACTGGAAAATCCTTTGATCAAGTCCCTCTGAAATCTTGTGATGTGACAAATAGTTCAGTGACCAGAGGTTAAAGGTTGTTGACGTACAGGTTCACAGGTGTTTACTAGGCTAACGACTACAAGGGCATTTTTAAGCCTAGCCATGCATCCCAAATCTCTGACAAGTTCAGGTACCCTTGATAAGTGTAAGCAGAGGATTGGGAGGTGAAACATTTACAAGCAGGGGCCTGGGAGATGAACCACTTACAGGCTGGCTTTGTCCATTAGGGACATAGGTGCCAAACCACTGATGAAGTTCCTGTTTCCCATCCAATAGTTCGTTACATTTGAAATGGATTAGGGAGGCACTGTGCTTCACATGGATGGGGAGCCTGTTCCAGAGAATTGGTAATCTCTAGGATACGTACCTGTATCTCCAGCAGTTCCCATTTATATCACAGGCAAGACTTAAGTCTTTAGAATAGGTAATTCTGGTGCTGTTTGTTTTGCGGATATTCAAGAGGTCCAGAGTGCAGTCTGACCATGCCTTGCATGCCAGGCATAGATCCCCCTCCCAGACTTGTAGGAGACCCAATACAGGGATAAGTCACTGAGGTGGTCTGCATAGGACATTTTACTTACACCCCGTGTTCTTTAAATAGGGCACTTCTGTGGATGTTCCAATTGTTGGATAAGCATGGTTAGGTACAACAGGGGGCACTGTACTCGATAATAGTCTGATGAATGCCAAATAGAGTGGAACAATAACTTCCTTGGACCTAGATGCCATACCTTTGTTTATAAGTTACATAACATAGAATAATGTCCTCACTACTGTAGACACGTGATGGTCAAAGGCTAGATTACTGCCTGTGTCTGTCCCCAAGTCCCTGACTACTAGATCAACTCTAAGGGGTGTGTTGTCAATATTACAGTTACCAGGGGTGAATGACTTTCTGAAGGATACTATTATGCATTTCTTGTCATTTAGTGTCAGTCCATGGCTCTAGCACCAGTTGTTTGTCTGTGTCAGCCCTTCCTGTGGAACAATTGTGTTGGTGGGTGATTCAATGACAGCCACTAATTTGTAATCATCTGCAAATTTAGTCAGTGGCCATTGACACTGGTCCTGTCTTCAGGGAAGTAAATACCAAAAAGGATCGGTCCCAGGCATAGAAAAGGTTGGAGTCAACCGCTGACTGGATCAGAGACATCGGAGTAGAAGAAGGCCAAGCCTTCAGATCCAATGCAAACAGAATTGGGATTCTCAGGCCCGATGGCTCCAAAACTGAAGGTCAGATCAGAGTAGGAGTCATCAACTGGGTAGAGGCCAATGGCAGGATCAGGGGTCCAATCCAACTGAATGTAGGCGTAGAGAAACTTCCTCATTATTCTGCCCACCTCAGCTTCACTTAGGCTCCTAGATGACCTGAGAGACTGTGAAGTTGGTGGCCTGGAAGTTCTTCTTGTAGTCTCTTGGAAGAACGCTGAATGGATTTGAGAAGAAACTGGCTCCTGGTCAAGCCGGAGACTGACTTTAATTTTGTCATATCCAATGAACCTGATGGATCCAATGGTTTAGAAATTTTCAGGTGGTGTGGAACCAGAGACCATAGAGAACAATCAGGGGATCTTTTCCTGTTCTTCTTTGCTCTTGATTGATTAATTCTTTTTGGCCTTCTGGGGAGGCTTTTTGGGAGGGGAAGCTCCAGCAGAAATAGAAGCAGAATTTGAAGAAGTTGAAGAGTTTGATGGTAAAAGACCTTTTAAAGGAAAACTCCTCCCACTCATACAGTTTAACTCAATCCTTAGGCTTTTTTTCTCCCTACAGTATGGTTCGAGCATTGTGTAGGCACCAGAAACCCGCTTTTACTTTTTTAAACTTTTATGTCCTTGCACTGAAGTCAAAGGATGGGAAAGCCCACCTACTCTTTTTTTTTTTTAAGCTCAACTTCTCACATACTTTGCAGAGGAATTAGTTTCCACCTGCATGACATATCATAGACACAGTTAAATCTGTAGTTTACCCTGTCAGGTACTGCTGTCAGTCTTAGATGGGCAATCAATCCTGCTAATGTCAGGAACACACAGCTGATATTAAAAAAAAAAAAAGCTGTGGAACTGTTTTCCATAGTTTTTATTGCAGAGGGGAGGAGAAAGTACAGTTGTTTACACTTACCATAAATGTAGATGGTCTAGTGTATTCACTGTTGCAGTCATCACATTTGGGTTATCTGCTTGCAGGTAGCCCTCAGTCAGCCTGATTATCAAAGTCTTGGGTCCTGCATCGGTTGCTGTCTCATCATCCATGACGTCAGGTAGTCAGGGGTATAAAGCATGCAGCCGATGCCATTACATCAGTTTTTCTTGCCCCAGATGTCAGGTGCCCCCATAATGGGAAGCAATTATATACAAGGTTACACCTCCAACAAAAAAGCAAATACACCAAAAAGCTTAAAGCATAGTAAACAAGAATAGGTATAGTCAATAGAAGTCAGGGGGCTGGAGGGAGGGTAACCAGGACTGCAACAGTGAATACACTCTAACATCTACATTTATGGTAAGTGTACACAACTGTACTATGTTCTTCGTGTTTCACTGTTGCAGTCATCACATTTGGGTAGATTCCCAATGCTAAGAATGGGATGAGGTAATTAGATTGCATTAGGACCAGCTATAAGGCCCTCAAGACTGAAGTGGCAAAGCCAGCTCTGGATTTAGAAAAAAAATGGCAAATGGTAATGCTTGGTGAAGGTATGTACAGAACTCCAGGTAGCAGCTTCTAGGATGTCCCTGGTAGGTACACCACTGAGAAAGGCTGTAGAGGTAGATGCAGCCCTGGTTGAAAGTGGTCTTATCCCCTGTGGCGTAGGTTTTCCATGGTGCTTATAGCAGAAATAAATGCAATGGCCTATCCACTTAGAAATGGTTTGCTTTGAAATGGCCTTCCCCTCTGCACCTGCAGCAAATGCAACCAGCAGCTGTTCAGATTTCCTGAGAGGCTTAGTCCTGTCCAAGTAAAATTAAGTTGTCTGTACACGTCTAAGGAGTGCAGTATCCTTTCCCCTTTGTTCAGTGGATTAGAAAAGAAGGTTGGCAAATTAATGGACTGATTAAGGGCTACACTGGATACCACCTTGGGCATAAAGGAGGGATTGGTCCTGAGGGACACCCTGTCTGCATGAAAGATGATGAAAGGCTCCACTGCCATGAGGGCCTGTAATTCAGACACCCTTCTAGCTGAAGTGATGGCTAGAAGGAAGGCTGTTTTCCAAGAAAGAAATTTCAACTCTGCATTTGCACTGGCTCAAAGGGGGGTAAAGTGAGCTTTTCCAATACAAAGTTAAGGTCCTAGGCTGGAGTAGGGGCTCTCCTGGGTGGTCCTAAGATTTTGGCCCTTCTGAGGAATTGCTTCAGCAGTGGGTGAGAGAAGAGGGGTGGCTCTGTATTGTAATGTGCTGAAATGGCCGAGGCATGAATTTTGATGGAAGAAAAGGAAAGGCCCTTGTGAATCATTCCTGGGAAAAGGCAGATGTCCCTCTCAAAGCAGGTAATAGCTCTTTAGGTTGTTTGGTGCTGCTTCGACCCTACTGGAGGCCAGCATGGATTAGTCTTTTCGCACATCCTCTGAAGCTTTGCAGGTGTCTACTCTGGAAATTGGGGGGAACCATGGTTAATTATCTTGGAGAGTTCTAGAGGGATGCCACAGATATTGGTGAGGGAGGAAGCTCTGGGTTCTCTTCTTGAATCTCGCCCAAGGTCAGAAACTTCCTGTATTTGTGAGGGCTGATGTCCCCTTCTAAGAAAACAGAAAAATCAACGCATGTTTCTCCTTGTCCTATGGATCCTCAAAGGGAATGACAAGTTTACTCAGGGGCTTGTTGTTTGCCTTAATGGCCCTAAAGCCTCCTCAAGGGGTTTCAGTACCCGCTCCTCCGTGGACCTCTACCCCTTGTAAATGATTTAGGGAACCAGGCACCATGGATAAGGATTCCCTATCTGGTGATGGGTCTTTGTCTTATTCTTCACAGATGCCTTCACCTTTGACTTATGGTTCTGATGCAGAGGAGTCTGTTAACCTTGAGTCTCCTTTTGAGGAATTGTCCTTTGGGGGCACAAATGCCAGGATGATGGGATTCTTAAGTGTCAGATATTCAGAGAAGATGTTATGAGTTGCTTCAGGTGGATACTCCTAAACCATCGGCAGTTCCTCCTGTGTCAGCTGCCTTGTTAGATACTTTCATTGCTGCTTCTAAGTCTCCTGATTTTCAGCCTCCTGCTCCTAGGAACTCTTGATAGGTTCTGTAAGGTTCCCTAGGATTGTTTATTTTTATTTAAATGTCCTTCTGCTGTGGCGTCTTTCCTTCTGACAAACCTAAACTTTTGGCCTCTTCCAAACATCTGCCTTCTGATAAGGATAGCAGGGCAGTGGAGAGGATTGTCAAGAAAGTTCACACTGCTTCTACTTTGGCCTTTAGGGCTATTAATTACCAGACCAACATGACCAGGTGTGCTGTGGCCTTGATTGTTCACGCTGGTCAGGTTATATCTCTGCCTTCCCTAATTCTGATGGCAAATCCTCTGCCTTAATCTTTTTAAGGTTCTGCTTCTGAAGTGGCTTCTGAAGTGTAGCTATGATGCTGCTGACGCCTCTTCTAGGGATGCAGCTTTTGTGTCCGTCTTGAGGCATTATTCTTGGCTTCATCTCTACTCTGTTCCTGAGGATATTAAGGCCAAGTTGTTGAATGCTCCTTTGGATAATGCTCATCCTTTTGAGACTGCTGCTGCTAACTTGTTTGTTTCTTCAAGAGAAAGGCAAAGCCTTGCAAGACTTTAAACACACTTTTGTCTGTCCTATCCCTAAATTCCAGAGGACTTATCCTTCTAGATCTGCTTTTGTTCGCAGGCAAACCTGCCAGGCATCTCAGGGCAGAAATGTTGGGAGACAGGCCCCCTCCGCTAAGGCTTCTCAGATTTATATGACTCCCTTCTCTGATAAGCCTGCTTCTGACAGTTTGCTCCCCCCACACACACACACCTTTAGACCAAGTTCCTTTGTCCCATAGGCTCTCCCTTTGTCTTCCAGATTGGCGTTTCATCACTTCAGACTCTTGGGTACTTTCCATCATCCATCAGGGTTACTTTATGGTATAGAAATCTTTCTCCTTTTTCTGGGATTCCTCAACCTTCTCTATAGGTTCATAGGTTCATACTAGGCTATCTGTCCTTGGGCATTTACAAGCCTAGCCAGAGTGTGTTTGGCTTTCGCCACCCATTTTAAATGAATTTTGCTATGCCCATTTTTGAGGTTAGTATACTGTGCCTCTGTCTAACAGTGACACAGGAGTGATACCCGGAGTAAATCTACAATCTCCCATCCACTCATCAAGATTCCTCTTGAAGAGAGTCAATGAGGGACTCTGCCTATAGAGCAACTTCCTCATTTCACTGAGGTTCTTGGGTCCCTGTTGAACCAAGAACCATATGACCTGTCCCTCCTTCCCAAGTGGGATGGG
Organism: Protopterus annectens; assembly: GCF_019279795.1. NCBI lineage: Eukaryota > Metazoa > Chordata > Ceratodontiformes > Protopteridae > Protopterus > Protopterus annectens. Next base: position 1,770,149,215 of record NC_056733.1, read on the forward strand.
GTTGTTATTCCAGGATGTTCCTGGTTCCTCAAAACCTATTTTGGATCTCTCTCAGCTCAACACCTTTCTCGAGATCCCATCTTTTTGGATGCTTACTCTTCAAACTCTGTTTACTCTTTTATTATCCCGGGCTTTTCTGGTGTCCTTAGATATGATGGATGCTTACCTTCATATCCCTATTCACCCTCTCTACAGGAGGTTTTTACATTTCTCTGTCTTCCTCTCATTTTCAGTTCTCTGCTTTTCCCTTTGGCTTCTCTACTGCCCAAAGGGTACTCACAAAATGCTTAGCTGCTGTGATTGCCTTCTGCAGGTTCCTAGACATTCAGATTCTTCCTTATCTAGGTGATGTTTTGCCTCAGGTACCTTCTCTCAGTAGATTGTTGTAGGAGCTGCAGTTCACCATCTCTCTTCTTCAGAGTCGGGTTTACTATTAACTTCCAAAAGTCTGTCCTGACTCCCTTTCAGGATCATGTGCATCTAGGTTGCAGGCTTCAGACAGTGCCAATGTTGGGCTCTTTCCCACCTCCAAAGATAATGTTTCTTTCAGTCTCTTCTTCCCCTGACAGCCATGCTAGCCATGAAGTTTCTTCAGGTCATGGGATTCATAGCCTCTTATATTCTGATGTGTCCCCTTACCAGGCTACATGTATGGAAGCTGCAGTGGTACCTCACGTTGGTTTGGCTGCAGTATCGTCACCCTCTGACTGTGTGTACTCCTCCTTCCCTGTCTCAAAAAGGAATTTGAGTGGTGGATTTAAGTTTGCTGTCAACCCAGGCCAGTCCTTTCAGCTTCCATTCCCTTCTCAAGAGCTGTTCACTGATGCCTCGAACATGGGGTAGGGGATGTCTGTTGGTCACCTGAAAGTTCAGGGTCTCTGGCCTCCCCATCAGAAATCAGACCATATCAACATTAAAGAGATGAGAGCTCTGATTCTGGCCTTTCAGGCTTTTCTCCCCATGTTTTTTCCGGGCTCCTTGAAGGAGGACACAGACAACACTACAGTTATGTGGTACGCCAGCAAGCAGGGGGGGCATGAAAATTTACCTCCTCTGCAGGATGGAGCTTCAGGCTTGTGAGGCGGCGCTCCATTATCAATTAACTCTTCAGGCAGTATACATTCCTTCAGAGCATAATCTTGTGGCAGACTCTCTTGAACAGGTCCAAAACACAGGCTCACAAATAGATGCTTCAGACTTGTTTTTGTACATTGTAAATTGATGGGGTATTCCTCAGGTAGATCTTTTTGTCTCCACTCTAAACAGGCAGCTTGCTCTCTTCTATTCCAAAATGCCATGCTGTCTGGCCTGGAAGATGGATGCCATATCCTTTTCGTGAAAGGGGAGGTTTCTTTATGCTTTCCCTGCTCTTCCTCTGCTTCCAAGTGTCCTGAAGAAGATCCAGCTGGACTCCCCAAAAATCTTACTAGTGACTCCCTTTTGGCTGCAGTAGCACTTGTTCCCCATCTTAATGCATCTGGCCAGGGACAATTAACACAGATTACCTCACCAGTTGGATCTCCTCACACAGGACAAGGGTCTCTCATCCATCTCCACTTGTTCACTCTGCAACTGACATTGTGGGTGATAGGGTTTTGATCCCTTTGTGGCACCTCTTTTCTGAGGTTGTGCTCAGCGTTTTACAAGAGGCAAGGAAATCTTCAACCAGAAAATCTTGCATGTCCAAATAGAAGAGATTTTTAGTCTGGTGCCATCCTCGTAACCAGGACCCTTTTTGAGTGGGGGGCCCTCTGGTCCTGTCTTATTTGTGAGTTGCTACAGTCTGGCTTGCTCTGTTCTTCTGTGAAGGCCCATTTGTCAACCATTTCTGCTTGTCTGCCCTTGACTCCACCTTTGACTTCTTGTTTTGAGGTAAAAAAATTTCTTAAAGGCGTTCTGCCTATTCGGCCTCCAAGAAAACATATTCCTCCTTAGGATCTTAATTTTTATTTTGGAAAAATTTGACTCTGGCTCCTTTTGCACCTGCAGTTTCTGCTTCTTTGCACTGTTATAACTGGAAGACTTTTACTTCTCTTGATGGGTTTCTGAGCTCCAGGCTTTTATGGAGTTCCCTATCAGAAGAGAGAATGCTGAAAATAGTGAAGGCTCTTCTGTCAAACTGTGAAGTCCAAAAGCTGAGAACGTCGAAGTCACGAGCTAAGTACAGACATACATGCTTACATCTCAATAGCTTATTACAAAATGGCAGTCAAGCTTGCACATGCTCAGTATTTATACACTTGTGCAAGCCCTTGGATAGCTTCTTAAAGATGTATACATACACATATTGATCTACATCCTCCCTCTTAAAAAGATTGCCTTTTGAAAAAACAATATTAGAGTTAGACATGCATTACTATAGACATTAGAAACAAAACACAATGTTCATGTCTGAATTGCCTTGTATCTATTACATGGTGTAGAGATACAACTGTATCTTGTAACATAACAGTCTGGACCAAATTTAGCAACAGGGACAGTCTTTGGTGAACATCTCATGTCAGGAACTTCTGGAGTCATGACAGGAACAGGAATGCTGGAATTGGAACACCGGACAACTCACTCTGAGATAGAGTCTTTCTTATAGGCTATGTGCTGTGGTGTAGGCTCGGACAATGGTATGAAATGCTTCCAATTCTGCCTAAACTCTGTACCTTCTGATTCTACAATGTACGATCTTGGCTCTAAACAAATATTCTCCAACTCCAGTCTGATCATAACCTCTGGACATTTGCATCCTTACCACTTCTTCTCGTAATGGATTGAGTGGTTTGCTGGTTTTGTCATAGAAAGACTTCTGGGTTAGGCGTTTCTTCAATAAACTGGTTTTCACTGACCTGTTTTTCTTAACACATGGAACCAACAATTGACTACTCATTGGTAATGTGGTTCTGGTTTGTCTCTACAGAAGTCTCTGAGCAGGTGAACCAAGATGTTTATCACAAGGAACATTTCTGAGATTCAAGAGATTCAGGAAAACATCAGTATTGTCTCGTTTTGACTTCCATAGTAACTGTTTGCACTTTGAACTGCACGTTCTGCCAAACCATTTGACTGCTGGTACTCAGGGCTACTTGTGACATGAGTAAAGTCCCATTCTTCTGCAAATCTTTTGAACTGTTGGCTTGTAAACTGCATGCCTCAGACTACCATTTACTGCAAATTGACACTTCATCTTAGTAATGACAGTACTGGATGCTAGATTAGGAAGTAGGTCAGTCTTGAACCAATTGGAGTAAGAATCAACTAACAACAAATTAATGTTGGCCATTCCACTCGAAAATATCGGTGGCTACTGTCAACCAAGGTAGTTCTGGAATCTGGTTTAGATAAAGTGGTTCCTTCTGTTGATGTGGCTTAATACTATTACATACTGAACAAGATGAAAGTGCTCTCTCAATGTCTTTTGACACACAAGGCCAAAATACTAGTCCTCTCGCCCTTCTTGTGGTAGAATTGGTTCCAGGTTGACCATGATGCAAGATAGTAATGTACTCAGGTTGCAAGGACTTTGGAACAATTACTTTTGGACCTTTCATAATGATACCATTTTCAGATAAAATCTCATCTCTGTATGGAAAATAAGGTTGCACTTCTTAAGATAAACTAGATTGTTTTGACGGCCATCCTTGATTGATAGTGTTTGAGCCTCTGTAAAACTGGATCTGTGACTGTGTGATTTCTCAGCTCATCAAGATGTGTGGAAGAAAAATTTCTCACTTCCAAGACTTCAAAATCAAGGTTCTCATTCTCATGCTGTTCCATGGTGTTTCTGGGTGATCTGGATAATGTATCAGCAAGATAAAAAAGTTTGCCTTTCTTATAGACAAAAGTGGAATTATACTTTTGCAATCTCAGCAACATACATTGCAGTCAGGCTGGAGCTGAATGCACAGGCTTTCTCAAGATAGTGACTAGAGGTTGGTGGTCTGTTTCGATCTGGATAGGTCTACCATAAATATAATCAACTTCGAACATGCAAACACAACTGCAAAAAGCTCTTTCTCATTCTGGGAATACAGCTGTTAAGTTTATAAGTTCTTTATGCAAAGGCAACAGGTTGATCTTATAGAATGACTACACCAGGACCAAATTTCAAAGCATCACAGGAAAGTGTAATGGGTTTGTGAACATCATAATATCTGAGAGTTGGTGGACTAGCAATTTTCTGTTTCAGAACATCAAATGCTCTTTGGTGTTGCTGTACCAAGACCATTATACATCTTTACGTGTCAGCTCTCTAAGCAGTGCTGAAAGTTGGCTCATTCTGGAATGAACTTGCCTAGGTAGTTAACCATGCCAACAAAACATTGCAGGGATTGAACATTGTCTGGAGCTGGCATCCCAAGAATGGCTGTTTGCTTAGAAGGGTCTGATTGTAAGCCTGAACTAGTTAATAAATGACCAACATAAGTAACCTCTTGTAGCCTGAATTTGCATTTCTGTGGATTGAGCTTAAGATTCACTTGACGTTTTCATTCTAGAACTTTTCTGAGGTTTCTGTCATGCTCCGCTTCACCATTACCTCCTACTAAAACGTTGTCTACTATAATAGCACAAGGATACCCAGAAAAAAGCTGCTCCAATGCATGTTGGAAGACTTCACTTGCAGAATTTATCCCAAATGGCATTTTCAAAAATCTGTACCTGCCAAACATAGTACTGAAAGTAGTGAGCAATGAGGACTTTTTTGTCAAGCTGAATTTGCCAAAATGAACTCTTTGCATCTAAGACAGAAAAAACAAGTTTAATTTGGCATCAAGGCTGCAACTTCGACTGTGCGCATTGAGTGATATGGTCTTTTTAATGCTTTGTTCAAATCTCGTGGGTCAATACATATTCTGATGTCATATGAGTTTTTTCTTATGGGCTACCACCATGGAAGATACCCATTCAGTTGGAGTTGTAACCGGACAAATCGCACCTTGTCGCACCATTTTATCTAACTCTGTTTTGACTCTGTCTTGCATGGCTGTTGGAACTCTGCAGGCTGGCCTGATAACTGGATTGATTTCTGGGTGTAACTTCACGGAATACATAACTGGAAGCTTCCCTAATTTGTCTTCAGAAAGATCAGCATAGGTAGAAAAAATGTGCTGGGCAAAATTAGAGTAGTGGTCTTAAGCTAACATGGTGGACTTCCTTATTAAATGAAAGCAATCCCATTTTCAAACTGTCTCTGAGCCGTAATAATGACTGGACATGCCTCTTAATCACATAAAATAATAAGTCATAACATCTTCCAGCAGATTAACATGAAAGTACTACCGAGCCCTTGGTTTGAATTTCTTCACCACCATAAGCAACAAGCTTTGCACATCTTGCTAAATCAAGCCTTTCACCATGACATACTCTAGCAAATGTTTCTGCTGACATAACATTGCACTTTGAACCTGTGTCATCTTTGAGCTCTGTGGGTTTTCTATTTATCCGAACAGTACAAAATACTTCATTCTTTGCCCTTAAATCTACTGCATTAACTGTTTCATGCAGCACTGACACACCAACATAAAGAGTAGGGTTGCAGCTCTCTAACTGATCAACTCGTTTCTCAAAAAGTTCCCTCTTAATAAAAGAATGGGGCCTTTTGATTTACAAAACCTTTTGAAATTATTCCATTTATTGCATTTGTGGCATTGCTGACCAAAAGCTAAACAGTTTTTCCTTTTAGATTCATGTCTTCCACCACAGTTACGACAAATGGCAATGAAACTAGGTTGGGCCCCATGCTTTGAGTTTGCTGACTCATTCTTATGCTTCACTGAGACTGTGCAAACTCTGAAATTTGCTGGAAAGTTCTGAGGTTTACCAGTGAGTGGTGCAGGGGCTACAGTTGCTGCCATGTGCTTGGGCCTGCATCTGCATACCATCAACATGAGCTTTAGCACTCCGCCTTCTAGAGCTGCTCTCATATGTAAGCATACTTGTGTGCTTTTTTGTGAGCTTGTATGTCTGACAAATCTCAATGGCTTTATTCAAAGTTAAATCACTGTCAGAGAGCAAAACACACAAGTCTGTCCTTTCTCATCTCATCCCATAAATCATCAAATCTGCATGTTTTAGCCTTATTTCTCATGTTGGTTATATATGCTGCAAAAGTTTCACCTGGCTTTTGGTCTTGTGTATAAAACAAGTGCCTTTCCATTATAACATTTGTCTGGGTGTTAACACATTTCTCCAAATTTATGTTTTAAGCACTCAGTGGTCCTCCCTTGACTCAGCCTACCTGTACAACAATACAATGGTTTTCCCTCTCTCCTGTATAGATAGCAGGTGCACACACAAATGAACGTTCCCTTTCAGTGGCTTCTGACCCAGCTAAATTAAGCAGAATAAATGCCTTTCTGTAGTCATCTTTATCAGAAAATGCAGCCTGTATTAAAATGTCATACGTTTGTTCAAACACTCTCCAGTTCTCAGTGCAATATTACTGTCAAACACAAGTGCACTAGGTTTTCGAAATCCATCTGCCATGGCCACAAAGCATGCACAAACACACTGAAAATATGGCCCTTGTAATTATGTATGAACAAACTGTTCTGGGAGCTTGTAATAACATTCAGATGCACAATAAACTCTTAAATACTGTACTTTGTGAAATATGCTCTGTAATGGCTGTATTCTGAGAAGTAACTGTACCGTAATACTGCACAAACATGCAAACACACTTCTGATAGCTTGGACATCTTTGATTAATACGAAAATGACATGCTTTGTGAAAATGTGGTTGTTTCCTTTTATTTTATTCTTTTTATGCAATTCGGATTTTATTTCAAACATTTTTCATAGTAATTTGAATATTTTATCAATGTCAGACATATCAGTTTATGCAAATATCGTTTAGAGCTGTCTCTATGCCTCATTTCATATTTTGTGAACAAAAATATTGCTGAGAAAGTTTTAACATCTAAAATTCGTTTTTGACCTGTTTTGTGAAGTATATGTTACAGTAGGGATGATTCACTCCTCTATATTCCTCCAGTTTTAACTAAGTGCCTCTCACTCACGAACTGAAGAATTTGGATCCCAGCCTGGTCCCATGTTGTTTTAGACATGCTGCTTCTGACACCATGTCGCTCATCCCGCTAACATAGATGACAAGCGGGCAGGGTATTTCATTTAGATGCTTTAATACATAGAAACACATCAGGATGGATATTAGCATCATAAAATACCAAACAAGCTAGTTTACAGACAGACTTTACAGACATACATGCTTGCATCTCAGTAGCTTACTATAAAGTGGCAGTCAGACTCACGCGTGCTCAGTATTTATACACTTGTGCAAGCCATTGGATAGCTTCTTAAAGATATGTACACACACATTGATCTAAAAAGTCCGATCAGCTTTTTGTTTCCTTTCATCCCAGGTGTTTGGGTTTGGCTGTTCCTAAGCAAACCATCTCCTCCTGGATATCTAAGGAATGTTCTTTTTTTTTATTCTTTTTACGGCAAGTCTCTCTCTCCTTCTGTTAGAGCTCATTCTGCTAGGACTGTTGCATCTTCTGGTGCCATCTTTAAGGGTTGGACACCATTCCATCCTTGAAGCTACTACTTGGTCTTCAGGCATACCTTTACGAAGCATTATAAGTTGGATATGGTTTCTAGGGCCAGGACAGGTCTTGCTGAAACTATTTTATGTGGGTTTGTTGAGGGCTGTTCTCAGCCTTCCACCTCCCATTCTGGTTTTTTTTAGCTTTTCCACTTTGTATTCTTGCAAGAGTACAGCAACAGTGATATAGGACATAGTACATTTGTGTAAAATCTTACCATAACAGTACATAGCCTTCTCTTCATTGTTGCAGTATTTGTTGTCTCCTTCCAACCCCCCCTTCTTTATTCTACATGTTTTTCCTTCTGGATGTGCATGGACTCCTTTTTCCTATGATGATTGTTCTGTTCTGGGGCAATTCAGTTCTGGGTAGTTGCGGCCATACATCCCTTTTATGCCTTACGTTCTGTACAATTAGCATAAATGTGACGTACTGAGCAAACAAGATCCTTTCAAGCTTTACCATACTGATCAGGCGACAGGCTGCTCTGGACGGGACATCCTTTCTTTCAAGAATACTGCAACAGTGAAGAGAAGGAAGGGTACTGTTATGGTAAGATTTTACACAACTGTACTACATTACCACAGGTTAATTAACTTTACATTATTTGATAAAGAGATGGGATTTTCCGTAGCTGTGAATGTGATTTATGGGTGTGCAGTTGCACTTGTGACTGTTGTCTAAAACTGCATGGAACTAGTTAGGAACTGTCCTAGCTGGCGTGCTTTTGCTTGGTAGTGGTCATATGCATTTTATTTGTAAGATGGGATAATCTCAACTGTTAAACTGTAAAGTGGATCACAGGCAGTACAATGCTCAGAACCAGTGATACAGAAGGAAAGTGTGTTATAGATGTGGTGCAGTTCTTTTTTTCTTTAGTTGCTAGTGAAATTTATTCATTTTGCTTAATGATAGATGCCGTAGTGAAAATGTGAATTAAAGTGTAGCATGTTCATATTTTTTAATGTGCTGTAGCACTGTAGATATATATATATATATGTATATGTATAGTAAAATATTTCCATTAAGAAAAATCAGATTTAGCAACCACAGAGAATTACTGCCTTTACTTTAGCTGTGCAGAAAATAACTTGGTTTGTAATTTGCAAGTCACTTGTAGTGATAGCAAACCTTATGTTGCTTAGATACGTTAGGCAAAACTTTTAAGTGCTAACATCAATAGCTTGACTATGCGATGTTTGCATTTGCAAAACAAAAAAAAGGAGTTTCATTTCCGTGGGACAGGATTCACGTAATTTTCCCATGGTTACTAATTCTTGTGTGGTGATGGTAGCAGTTCTGTCAGAATAAAATCTCTGAGCTACACCTCTTAACTTCACTCACAGCATTCTGGACAAAGTCAAAATTGATGGTAAGAGAAATGCCCCAAATCAGAGACATGTTTTAAATATTCCTCTAACTCACTTAAAAGTTATTTTTTGCAACCATGTCCATTTTCTGAACAATGAAAAAATATAAAATTCTAATGACTGGCATTATTGATTAACTGTGATTGTCAGTGATTTACAAGAAAATTAAAAATGCTATGTGGGACAAGGCAAAATCACCAGACAAAAGGGACATTCTGAAGTATCAGAAGCAGGTGAGAGGTATGCTCTGAGCTACACATTAGATAGCTTTTATGATTATATATAAAAATGTTGACAAGCAGAAACCCTGAGAATCATTAAATGAACTTCTAACAAATGGTTAACACTATACCAGTTGAAAAGGAAAACAAACTATATCCTTTTCTAATCATTCAAGTAAAAAAAACACAATAACAGTAACACCAGATGGCATCATCTGAATAGTGATACTGTTGGGGAAAGCATAAAGTTATTGGAACACAGATGTGATGTAATACATTTTATCTCACCAACGTAGGTTTTGCAAGTTTTCGGGCTAGCATGAGCCTTTCTTTGGGAGTCAAGTTATTTATAGTGCGTAAATATACAGTAGTGCATAGACAGGGAAGTAGATTATTTCCAGTTAGCTTAAAGAAACTTGAAAAATGCCAGTATGGAAAAAATGTGCAAGCTCAGATGTGTTATGACTTCACATCTGAGAGACACATTGTGCATGCTGCTGTGCCTGTGAGTGAGTGAGCGTGTGTGTGTGTGTGTGTGTGTGTGTGTGTGTGTGTGTGTGTGTGTGTGTGTGTGTGTGTGTGTACATGAAGCAGTAGAAAACCAGATCATGCCCCAGTATAAAAATCAAAGTTTTGCATGCTGTATTACAGGCAGTGTTCATTCAGCAGAGAAAATAACAAACTACTCAAAAAGACTGCTATGATATTTACTAGTGAAATAAAGCACAAGAGATTTGTAGGGGTATTAGTTAAATACAGAGGAGGAAAACAAGATTTGTAATGCATTAGTCTGTCTAAACAAGCAGTCTTTGACAGTTTGTTTCTGTTAAAAGAAAATATGAATTTGTAGTGATGCCCAGTTTACAGTGATGAGAAAGCAGGGTCTACCAAGAGAACAAGATACCAGGTTTGAATGTATGTATATTGTGTGCAGTTAGTTCACTACAGAGTCTGTGGTTTAGATGAGAGAAAGAAAAGGAGAGAAGAAAATGTGATATAACAGATACCCCGTAAGAACAGCAGTACTGGATACAGTTTTCTTATATTGTTAAAACTTGCTGAATATTAAGACCTTACTAACTGTAAAGTTAGTGGTTACTTTTTCTGAATGGAATGCTAACTTCTGTGGAAATAACTACACTTTTGTCATGGATAAAACACATACCTCAGTAATCTTAACATGTACTGTTAATGTTCTGAGGTAGCAGTTTGGCTTCAGGGTAGATTCATCATGAAGTCATATATTACCCGCAAAGGAAACATTTGTTGGGCTTCAGTACACTTTATTTGTGTCCACTATGAGTTGCTTAGAGGAAAGTTCAAGTACTGTATTATCCCATAAAATAAGCATCCAGGTTCAGACCACTGACTGTCAGACTGAACATTTAAATTAGCTTAGTCTTTCCAACTGTGAACAGAGACATCCTTGAAGAACTTGTAGCCGTCATAACTGATACAGTCCTTGAACTTATAGCTGTCATATCTGATACAGTTCTTGAAGAACCATAACTGTCATATCTGATACAGTCCTTGAAGAACCATAACTGGCATATCTGATACAGTCCTTGAACTTATAGCTGTCATATCTGATACAGTCCTTGAAGAACTTACAGCTGTCATATTTGATACAGTCCTTGAAGAACCATAACTGGCATATCTGGTACTTTCCTTGAAGAACCATAACTGGCATATCTGATACAGTCCTTAAACTTATAGCTGTCATATCTGATACAGTCCTTGAAGAACTTACAGCTGTCATATCGATACAGTCCTTGAAAAACTTATAGCTGTCATATCTGATACAGTCTTTGAAGAACCATAACTGGCATATCTGATATAATCAGTGAAGAACCATAACTGGCATATCTGATATTTTGTTTGGGATTAGTAAAGTAATGTATAGGGATGGGGTTAGGAGTAGGTTTAGGCTTAACACATATGAGTAAGGATGGGCAAGGGGGCAAATCATGTACAGTTACAGTGAGTACATTCATACACCTCTCCTTTTTTATTAAACCAGTATAATGCACCAGTGAACTGTTCTTGATGCAGTTCATGCTACTGAGGTATTTGGTTTTAGATAAGTGACCATGTTTTTTCTTACTGGTATTTTTACCGATTTACAGTAAGTTTGCTCCTTCAAGAAATACCTTTGTAGACAGATGAAAAAGTCAGCATATGATTGAAACAGTCATATAAGCAAGAGTTTCAAGTCTGTATTCTTAAATGAATATTGTCTTTTTCTTTTCTGTATAATGGTGTGTTAATTTTGTAGTTGTTCACTATTTTCTCAAGTTGTGAGGGAGTGCTAGAGACAAAAGTGTAACAATTGCAGCATTACATTAGAATCTAATTGTATATGTAAGATATTAGATGGAAAAGGACTATACATGGCAGCAGTTGGTTCAGTAAGCTTGTGAGGTTTTATTTATAAGTTATTGCTTTTCATTGAATTTAGTAATGTCAGAAATACTTTATTGTCCTATTCCTTAGAGATCAGACTTTGGTTTATATATTAAAAAAAAACTTCTTTGCTGCATCTGTTTCTTATGTATTTACATTATGTTTTGCACACAATCCAAAATACATATTCCCTTCCCATCACATTAATTGCTTTACCTCAATTTGAAACCTAACTAAATACTATCATGTTGACACTGACATTGTTGGCTGCAATCACTGGTAACTCCTGAATTATTTTCATTTTTGCATTAGAACCTTCATTAAACATCAAACGGGGACAATTTGATAAATTTGCAGTTGCATAATAGAAGATGTAGATTCTGTATGTATTAGTAACCCTTTAAATTCAGACAATGGACCTTTTTATTTCAAAGATTAATAGAAATAATCCATCAGCGTCATAACTTCTGAATATGAAATCAAGTCAGAGTGGAGAAACAGTATATCATCTTTAAAGGTTTTGGCTATACATGTTGGTCTAATCTTTCAAGTTGCTTCCCAAGGGACTTTACAGTTTATCCAGTCAGTGAAAGATGTGATAATATCCCCCCGCGGGGGGGGGGGGGGGGCAATTCCTCTCCTCGGTGTAGAATGTCTGCTGATCACCTCAGAATGGGCAGTGTACATGAGCCTAATGTTCCAAATCATTTACAGTGTTCATCCTTAGATCACTTTTTCAGTAGCCTAAGCTGTATGGGTTATGTTCTGCTAAGTACAGGAAACTGGCTAGCATACAAAGCTTTTGGGCACCTTCTATGCATCCTGTTAGCTAACAGTTCAAGAAAAGCCATATAAAGTCAGAGGATGTCCTTCAAGAATGCAACTGCAGTCATAACATATGGGTTGTCCTGCCTCAGGCAGCGCTCGGTCGGCCGGATTCCAAAGTCTGGGTCCGACGTCGGCTGATGTCGCATTTCTCTCCGACGTCAGTGCGGCTGGAGTACATAAGCATCAGCCGACGCCATTTTCTTCAGTCTTTCTTGCCGCGCGGTGCCCGAAGCAGAAGCAGTTCGCAAGTGCCGGTCGGTCAGCTCCTATACTCTTCGAATCCGAAGTCATGAAAAAAGCTAAGTACCCCGTTGGGGACCTTTTCTTGCCTCAGCCGATGTCAGAAATTACTGAAAAAGTTAATAATTGTCTGTCTTGTGGTAAACAAATACCTCATAAGGATTTCCACTCTTACTGTCTTCCTTGCCTTGGCCCAGACCACGACGTCTCGGCCTGTGTCGCCTGTGCTCGCTTCAACAAGCGCACTCTCAGGCGCCAGGCGGAGTTCGCTGAAGACTTTTTTGGCGAAAAATTTGCGTATACAATGCCGTCGGAGCTTCCGACATCGCAAACGCCCAAGAAACGAAAAGACCAGGAACGACATCCTCGGCCCGCATCTACCACCGACTCCACACCAAAACCTACCGCGAGTGCTCCGGTTCCCTCCGAGACGGTTATTCCACCGCTCTGAACCGAAGACACCGCAATACCGACGACTCCGATACCAGATACCACTCCGACGCCAGTTATAGATTTTCCTCCGGATACTGAAACCGAGGAAATGCCAGAGACCATTGCTGTAGATAAAGTCACTCCTGCACGTGGAGCTGCCAGGCCTCCTGTGGCCATGTCTATTAAGGCCTACACCCGGGCTAAGGCAGCCAGCAAGACTAAGCACCTTACAGCAAAAACCTTGCCTCAAACTACTCCTGAGGCACAAATCATGTCTATGGCCGCAGACTTAATTTCCATGATTAGAGGTTCACAGGCCCATCCTGAGAGAGCATCCCAGCCTCCTCCAGATAAGAGGCCCCGGGTTGATCCCTCTGAACCTATCCCTACAGATGAAGACTCTGAGGACTCTATCCACTCCGAGGGCCAGGAAGACCTCCTTCAGACCTATGAGGACTCGGATGCAGAGGATTCCATCCCTTCAGCCTCCCCTCCTGAGGATATTTCTTTTGGGGAAGTTCTGCATACCATGAGGGAACATTTCAAGTGGCAAGGCCAGGAATATTCTGATTCCAGAAAGCGCCTTCGAACCTTCCTTAAAAAGCCCCAGCATAGGCCCCTAGCTATTCCTCCTGTGCTTGATGTTTTGGATGATCTATATTCTGACTCCAGTGTTACCCCTGATTCCCTTCCTCCTGCACCAGCCAAGCCAGACAGATATTACAGGGTCCCAGACACACATTCCCATTTGTTCAGGGCCCATACTGTGGATTTAGAAACTATTTCTCAGGGACCTAAAGGTGTTTCAGCTTCCACCTCTAAAAATCCCTTGCTTTCCAACAGGGAAGCTAGGTCATTAGAGAGATGGGGGAAAAAGGTGTACACCTCCACCACTTTATCTATGAGAGCTCTGAATTGCCTTTTTCATATGTTACAATATCAGGATTACCTGTTAGATGATTTACAGAAAACTTTGGTCTCTCCTGACCCTTTAGACAGGAAGTCTTTGCAGGAAGCTGTACATAACTCACAGCAAGTCAGCAATCACTTTTGCCAGTGTGGATATGATGCACTGGAAGCTTCATGTAGGGCAGCTATGACAGGGGCAGTCATTCGCAGACATGCATGGTTAAAAGAACAACCTCTACCAGATCAGGTTAAGGCAAAACTTCTGGATGCACCCTTGGAAAAGAACAAGCTTTTTGGTGCTAATGCTAAAGATGTGTTAAAATCCATCGAGGAAAAAGCAAAATCAGTTCAGATGGTCAAAGATTTCCTCCAGGTTCAGCCCCCCAGATTCAGCAGGAATTGGCCTTCAAAGAACTGGTCCTTTCCTAACCCTGAAAAATTTCAAAGGGGTAAAAACAGGCGTGGCCGAGGAAGAGGACAATACAGAGGTTCTTACAGGGGACGACAATGGCAGCCAGCAAACCAAAGAAGTGACACAGGGGTCTCTCCCACCCCTCAGACACAATCTCAATGACTTTCCTCTACAGCCGCCAACCAAGGAGCAAACAGAAGCACCCTTGGGCGGAAAATTATCTCTGTTTTCAAACAACTGGCACAGATTGACAAAAGACAAATGGATTTTGGACATTATAGACCAAGGTTACAGGTTCCATTTTCACACCTTACCCAGAAAGCAGGGCATGCCAAACCTACCACAAAATCAGAGGGCAGAGGCTATCAAGCAAATTTCTCTGCTGGCTCAGATAAAAGCAATAGAAAGAGTACCACAACAAGAACAAGGCCAGGGGTTTTACTCAAGACTGTTCCTTGTGCCAAGAAAAGAAACTCAATGGAGACCAATACTGGATTTGTCCGCATTAAACACTTTTCTCATAGTACCAAAGTTCAAAATGCTGACTCTACAGCAACTCCTTCCCATGCTGGGCAAGGGGTCTTGGCTGATTACTCTGGACCTCAAGGAGGCATACCTGCATGTCCCTATCAGACACAGCTGCAGAAGATACCTCAGATTTCTTGCAGGGCCAGAGCATTATCAATTCTCAGCATTGCCATTTGGCTTATCTACTGCGCCCAGAGTATTCACAAAATGCCTGGCTTCAGTAATTGCTCATTGCAGGCTCCAGGGCATCCAAATTTACCCGTACCTGGACGACTGCCTTATACAAGCGGACGACAAACTGATGTTGACAAAAAACTTGAACTATGTCATACAATTACTTCAGGCTCTGGGATACACAGTCAACTTTCAAAAGTCAAGACTTCAACCATCCCAGCAAATAACCTTCTTAGGAGCCAATCTGGACACAGCCTCTCAAATGGCTTACCTGACAGAAGACAAGCAAGAGAAGTTAACTCATTATTTCGAAGGTTTGGCAAAACTCACCCAGATGACTGCAAGGAGATTCCTACAGGCCCTGGGTTACATGGCATCCTGCATTCTCCTGGTTCCATTAGCAAGACTACACATGAGAAAACTTCAATGGTACTTAAAAAGTCTATGGTCTCAGCACAACAACAACTTAGAGGCAACCATACCGCTCATTCCATGCCTACAAAAGGAATTCTTATGGTGGGCCTCGGTAAGCCAGGCAAACACAGGTATGTCATTCAAAAAACCGCAGATAACACAGACCATGACCACAGACGCCTCAGACATTGGATGGGGGGCGCATATGGAAGGCAGGTGCATACAAGGACAATGGTCTCAAAAGGAAACACATCTCCATATAAACCAAAAAGAAATGCTGGCAGTAATGCATGCCATCGAGGCCTTTCGACAACAACTTCAACAAGGCCATTTACTGATACGGACAGACAACACCACTGTGATGTGGTACATAAACAAGCAAGGGGGCACCCATTCCTACCCCCTTTGCAGACTGACAATGAATCTTTGGGAAAAATCACTGAGCCTGAACATACACTTACAATCCCAGTTTGTTCCAGGCAAAGACAATGTGCTGGCAGACAGCCTAAGCAGAAATTTCATAGATCCTCACGAGTGGAGGTTACACCCAAGGATCTTCACACAACTCACCTCGACATGGGGCAGGCCAGAAGTAGACCTATTTGCCTCTCACCTCAACCATCATCTGCAAAAATTCTGTTCAAGGACATACCATCCACAAGCTTGGAAAATAGATGCTCTTTCATTCAACTGGAACTCCCTAAAAATATATGCATTCCCACCTCTGCCACTGATGACCACAGTACTACTGAAGATCAAAGCAGAGAGACCCAAAGGGATCCTAATAGCTCCAGAGTGGCCAAGACAACACTGGTACCCGCTACTACGGAGCATATGTCACAACAAGAAGTGGGCCCTTCCCCAATGGCCCCTACTTTTGACTCAGCACAACTTCAAAACAGTGCATCCAAACCTTCAGACACTGCAGCTAACAGCCTGGGAGATTCCATGAATAACCTCAATCTTTCTCTCTCCAAGGAAGTCCAGCGGATACTAACAGAAGCTTGAAGACCATCCACCAGAAAGGTTTACTTGGCAAAATGGAAGAGATTCAGCATTTGGAACACCAGCAAGGGTCATGATGCATCACTATTGAACATCCCACTCATCCTGGAATATTTGGCAGATATGCTTCAGAATGGGCTCTCATATTCTTCCATAAAGATACATGCTTCAGCTATTTCAGCTAGATATAACACTGATCCACCTGTGTTTTCACATCCTTTGCTAAGGCAATTCCTTAGGGGAATCAAGAACATTAACCCACCAAGAAAGGCTCCAGTGCCAGCTTGGGACCTCAACCTTGTTCTAGAAAAACTAACTCTACCTCCTTTTGAACCAGCAGCTTCAGTGGACTTACAATTCCTCTCATGGAAGACAGCTTTCCTGTTGGCAATTACCTCAGCAAGAAGGGTTTCGGAACTACAGGCCCTAATGGCAATACCACCATTCATAATCTTTCACCGAGACAGAGTCTCCTTAAGAACCAACCCTACCTTTATGCCAAAGGTGGTATCTAGGGTTTCTTTAAATCAAGCTATTCATCTACCTGCTTTCTTCCCCAATCCTGAAAACAAAGGGGAAAGACTGCTACATACCTTGGACATTCACAGACAACTTCGCTACTACCTGGATAGAACCAAGACCAGTAGGAAGTCTGATCAACTTTTTGTAGCTTACGCCCCTGGAGTACAAGGGAAAGCAATTTCAAAACCGACTATTTCAAAATGGATTATACATTGCATCAGATTTTGTTATTCCTTCCATGGGAAGACTGTTCCAGTCAATGTCAGACCACACTCCACCAGAGCTACAGCCACCTCTACAGCATTCTTAAGAGGGGTGCCTACAAAGGACATTATAGAAGCTGCTACATGGAGCTCCATGCATACATTCTCCAAACACTACAATCTCCCTCTATACTCCAGATCCAGAGCAGGCTTTGCTTCGGCAGTCCTGCAGGGTTTGATTGCCACACCATCTCTTTCCTAGAGCATTCCTCCTCCCCCAGCTAAGCTATGGTATTCTACCCATATGTTATGACTGCAGTTGCATTCTTGAAGGACATAGTACAGTTTTGTACCTACCATAAATGTAGATATCCGATAGATATGCAACTGCAGTCGGATTTTCCCTCCCTCCATACCCCTCTATGCCTTGGGTCCACTCCTATCCCTGTTCTTCTTAGCTGGGGATATCTGTTATGGTGTATCTGTTTATTGCTTATTTATTTGTTTGGAATCCTGTCTTTTCCTTCCAATTTGATTACAGCCTTCCTTGGAGGGCACCTGGCACCTGGGGCAAGAAACACTGAAGAAAATGGCGTCGGCTGATGCTTATGTACTCCAGCCGCACTGACATCGGAGAAAAATGCGACATCAGCCGACGTCGGACCCAGACTTTGGAATCCGGCCGACCGAGGGCTGCCTGAGGCAGGACAACCCATATGTTATGACTGCAGTTGCATATCTATCGGACATCTACATTTATGGTAGGTACAAAACTGTACTTTATGGAGACAAACATTCAAAAATTTCTTGCAGTCCAAGTATGCTGTCCCTGTGAACTTCAAGTGAATGATGGTCTGTGAATGCTTCATCAAAGCTGGGTAGATACTTATCTTTCTGAGAAGAACCTTTCTTTTCTGAAGAAAAAGTTTACTTTTTTGTAGATATAATTCCTAGCTTAAATGTAAATTCTGTTCTTAGTAGTAATCACAAAAAACTGTTCTTCACATATGTACATTTTTTGTCAGGTCTACCACGTTAGGAAAAAATTATCTTATGTCATTTTCATTCATTCCTCAACTGTTGGGTTTGAATCCTAACCTTGGACCAGACTCAGCTGCTTCTACCAGCTTGTGGAACACTGAAACTCATAAGCTGCTCCCTTTATCCATAATGCTGTAGTCACCTAACATACCTCTGATGTCATTTTGCTGTCATAGCATTTAGACGTCGTCACTGTAAACTCTCGAGTCATTTTTTTTTCCATGAGTTAAATTTTAGTGATATAATTATAAATTTATAATTTTCTGTATATATTTGATGTTCTTCGTGTTTCACTATTGCAGTCATTACATTTGGGGTTATCTGCTTGCAGTAGCCCTCAGTCGGCCAGATTAACAAAGTCTTGGGTCCTGCGTCAGTTGCTGTCCCTTCTTCCATGACGTCAGGTCGTCAGGGGTATAAAACATGCAGCCGATGCCATTACATCAGTCTTTCTTGCTGTGTGGTGCCTGAAGCAGAAGCAGTTTGCAAGTGCTGGTTGGCCGACTCCTGAAATTTTCATTTTAGAGTTTCAGAACCGAAGTCTTCGACTAAAGCAAGTACCCCGTTGGGGAAATTTTTTCTTGCTCCTTACTGATGTCAGTAAAAGTTAAAAATTGAATTACTTGTGGAAAGCAAATACCTCACAAAGATTTTCATTTGTACTGTATTCCTTGCCTAGGCCCTGACCATGACGTACCTTGCTGTCGGTTTTGTGCCTTATTTAATCAGCGCACTATCCGTCGTCGGTATATTTTCGCCTCTAAATATTTCGGTTCTCGGTTCAATTATCCAGAAATGTCATCAGTTAACCATCCGACTACCGATATTCCGAAAAAACGCAAAGATAAAGACAGAGACAGGCCGCCTAGGTCCAAAGCTGTCAACAGCGCTTCTCCTAAGCCAGTCACCAGTTCGCCGGTACTCAGTGAGGCGCTTTCACAGCCCCTTGTATCCTCTACTTCTGATTCGCAGGCCTCTACTGAGACCCATTCGGAGTCCGGTATGCCGTGAGATGCTTCACCTGTGGAACCTGCAGATGTCTCTACCTTGGATAGGTCCGGAGCCGCTGTGCAGGCACCGGCTTCTGAGGGTGTATTCAGGCCTATGGACTTGCATATTAAACCGACGCCTCCTTTTTCATTTAGGTCCAAACCTTGAACCATGCCTAAGAAACAGATGCTCAGGCTGCATGCTCAGGCCTGTATGCCTAAAAACAAATGATAAGAATGGCTGAAGATCTTATAACTTTAATCAGGGGAAGCTAACCACCCCCTTCTAAGAGACCTAGGAATGAAGTTGTTTATGAATCTTCTGACCAGGATTCTGATTTTTCTTATGACCTGGATTTACCCTTATGTACTTATGAGGATTCTGACGTAGAGGACTATATTCCCTCTGCTTCCCCTCCAGAGGATTTTTCTTTTGGTGAAACCTTACATACTCTAAGGGAGCATTTCCACTGGGAAAGCCAGGATTTTTCTGATTCAAAAAAGAGTCTTATGGATTTCTTACTCCTGCCTCAGCATAGGCCTTTAGCTATACCTCCTGTACTAGACATTGTTTATGATGCCTTTTCGGAATCTAGTTTGGCCCCTGATTCTTTGCCTCCTGCTCCCAGAAAACCTGACAGATATTGCAGGGTTCCTGATTCACACAAGTTCCTTTATAAAAATCCTATTGCGGATCCAGAGACTATTTCTCAGGGACCCAAGGGCATTAAGGCTTCTACTGCTAAAAATCCTACCCCTTCTGATAGAGACTCTAGGGCACTGGATAGATGGGGTAAGAAAGTTTACACTTCTGCAACCTTGGTCATTAGGGCTTTAAACTGCCAGTTTCATATGTTAAAGTATCAACAACATGTTATTGGATTGCTTAAACAGAAAATGATGTTGATTCCTGACTGTGCTGAAAACAAAGAATTACAAGATTTAATGCGTTCTGCTGAACAGGTTGGAAAACATACTTTGCAATGTGGATTTGATTCATTAGAGGCCTCTTGCAGGGCTGCTTTTACTAAGTCTGTGCTCAGAAGACATGCTTGGCTTAAGGAGCAATCTTTGCCTGATCATGTTAAAGCTAAACTGTTGGATGCTCCCTTAAATCAGGACCGTCTGTTTGGCAACAAAGTTGAGGAAGTTCTTAAAAAGATGGAAGATAAAGCTAAATCTATGCATACTTTTAAATATTTCTTACAAGTTCAGCCTCCCAAGATTTGGAAGGCATTGGCCCTCTAAGAATTGGCCCTTTCCAGCCCCTTCTAGGTCTTCTCATTCCAAACCCAGACACAGCAGAAACCCCAGGTTTCAGTCCCAGGGGACCAGGGGATGCACAAGACTAAGAAGTGTGGGGTGTCCGCATCCAAATCTGGGAGTAGTAAGACTCCCCCTATGGAAAACTGTCTCAATTACGTGCTTTAAAAACTTCCAAGCACTTCCCAACTGAATGCTCCTTTAGGCGGAAAGACTGATCTGCATGCAAAAAACTGGGAACTCATTACCCAGGACAAATGGGTTTTAAATATAGTGTCCCAAGGATACAGATTTCACTTCCACATGTTATCAACACCAAGCGGGTGGCCAGATGTACCCCCAAATCAGTGGGCAGAGGCCCAAAATCAAGTACTCTCCCTCTTAAGCATGGGGGCTATTCAGCTGGTATCAGAAGAGGAAAAGGGACAAGGTTTCTATTCAAGACTTTTCC
Organism: Protopterus annectens; assembly: GCF_019279795.1. NCBI lineage: Eukaryota > Metazoa > Chordata > Ceratodontiformes > Protopteridae > Protopterus > Protopterus annectens. The sequence goes on from NC_056733.1 coordinate 1,770,170,173, forward strand.
TAGTACCCAGAAAAGACAATTCTTGGCATCCTATCCTGGACCTTTCTACTCCAAACACCTTTCTGGTGATTCCAAAATTCAAGATGCTGACTCTTCACCAGCTGCTTCCTATGCTAGGCAAAGATGCCTGGTTGGCAACACTAGACTTAAAAGAAGCATACCTACACATCCCTATCAGGGAGTCTTGCAGAAGATACCTATGCTTCAAAGCAGGCTACATGCACTGTCAGTTCTCTGCACTGCCCTTTGCCTTATCTACTGCGCCCAGGGTATTTGCAAAGTGCCTAGCTCCAGTCATTGCATTTTGCAGGCAAAGAAATATTCAAATATACTCTTACCTGGACGATTGTCCAATTCAGGCAGAAAGCCAGGACAAACTTTTGAATCATCTGGCTTTTGTTCAAAGGGTGCTGACTTGTCTGGGGTACACCATAAATGAAAAGAAGTCACACCTGGTACCCTGTCAACAAATTATATTCCTGGGAGCAAGCTTGAATACAACTTCCCAGATGGCTTTCCTCACGCCAGAGAAACGGATTCATTAGACAACCTACTTCAAACAAGTGGCCACAAAAACCCAGCTATCTGCAAGGCAAATACTGCAAGCCATGGGGTTCATGGCCTCCTGCATTCTTCTAATTCCATATGCAAGGCTGCATATGAGGAAACTACAATGGTATCTCAAAAGCCTATGGTGCCAACATTCTCAGGATCTAGAAGCAATGATTCCTATCATTCCTTGCCTACGCCTAGAGTTCCTCTGGTGGGCAGAGGCCTGCCACCAAAACAAGGGACTACCATTCACACTACCCCCTGCCACCCAAACCTTAACAACAGACGCATCAGACTATGCATGGGGGGCTTACCTGGCAGGGAAGTGCATTCAGGGCAAATGGAAACCAAGTCAAATACACCTGCACATAAATCAAAAATAAATATTAGCTGTACAGAATGCTCTGACAGCCTTCAAGGACCACATTCTTCCAGGACAACTAATGGTAAAGACTGACAACACCACTGTCATGTGGTACATAAACAAGCAGGGGGGGGGTCACGTTCTTAGCCCCTCTGCACACTAGCCATGGCATTGTGGAACACAGCCTTGAGCTACCAAGTGAATCTACAAGCTCAGTTCCTGCCAGGAAAACTAAATACACTGGCAGACGGACTAAGCAGAAACCTCAGGGACCCACATGAGTGGAAACTAGAACCAAGGATTTTCAACATGTTGACAAGCAAATGGGGGAGCCCAGATACAGACCTGTTTGCCTCCCCCCCAGAACCATCAATTGGACAAATGTTGCACAAGCATTCCCCACAAGCTAGCTTGGAAAGTGGATGCTCTGTCCTTCAGCTGGAAAAAAACAGTTTATGCCTTTCCTCCTCTGCCTCTTCTCTCCAAAGTACTACTAAAGATCAAACAGGACAAGCCAAGGACAATTTTTATTGCAAAAGACTGGCCAGGCCAACACAGGTACCTCCGCTTGTGCAGTGTGTCATGCTTGCCCCATGGCACCAGCCTCAGACTTCTTCCCTGTTGTCTCAGCAGGAGAACCAGATTCTGCACCCTCAGCTGCAAACCCTGAACCTAATCTCTCCTTTACCATTCCTCAGTAAATCAGTGATGGATATTATTTTAGAAGCAAGGAGGACTAGTACTAGAAAATCTTATGCTGCAAAATGGAAAAGATTCTGTGCCTGGAATCAATCTCAAGGGATGTGCGCAGCAGTGCCCAATTTACCTCAGATCTTACAATACTTGACTGAGATGCTTTATAAGGGCTTGTCCTTTTCCTCCATCAAAATTCATGCCTCAGCCATTTCAGCTCATTATAACACAGAGCCTCCCCTCTTTTCTCACCCACTGCTCAAGCAGTTCCTTAGAGGGGCCAAAAATTTAAGGCCACCCAGGAGAGCTCCAACTCCAGCCTGGGACCTTAAATTTGTTTTGGAGAAACTCACTCTTCCTCCTTTCGAGTCAGCTGCTACTGCAGATTTAAAATTCCTTTCTTGGAAAACCGCTTTCCTTTTAGCAATCACTTCAGCTAGAAGGGTATCTGAATTACAGGCCCTTATGGCAGTGGAGCCTTTCATCATCTTTCATGTGAACAGGGTATCCCTTAGAACCAGTCCCTCCTTCATGCCCAAGGCGGTATCCAGTGTGGCTCTTAATCAGTCCATTCATTTGCTTACTTCTTTCCTAACCCACAGAACAAAGGGGAACAGATACTGCACTCCTTAGATGTGCACAGACAACTTAGATTCTACTTGGACAGGACTAAACCTCAAAGGAAATCTGAACAACTGCTGGTGGCATTTGCTGCAGGGACAGAGGGGAAAGCTATTTCAAGGCAAACCATTTTAAGATGTATAGGCAACTGCATTAATTTATGCTGTAAGCACCATGGAAAACCTATCCCAAAGGGCATCAGACCCCATTCAACCACGGCTGCATCTACCTCTACAGCCTTTCTCACAGGCATCCCTACCAGGGACATCCTAGAAGCTGCTACCTGGAGTTCTGTACATACTTTCACCAAGCATTATCATTTGCCAATTTTCTCTAAATCCAGAGCTGGCTTTGCCACTGCAGTCTTGCAGGGCCTTATAGCTGGTCCTAATTCTATTTAAATTCCTCCTCCCAACCTTAGCTTTGGGAATGACTGCAACAGTGAAACACGAAGAACATAGTACAGTTGTGTACACTTACTATAAATGTAGATGTTCGAGTGTATTCACTATTGCAGTCCTAGTTACCCTCCCTCCAGCTCTCTTTCTTGTTTTGGCTATACCTCTACTTTCCTTTACTATGTTCAAAAGCTTTTTGGTGTATTTGCTTTTTTGTTGGAGGTATATCCTTGTATTTATAGATTTAATATCTTCCCATTAGGGGGGCACCTGGCATCTCGGGCAAGAAAAACTGATGTAATGGCGTCGGGTGCATGTTTTATACCCCTGACGACCTGACGTCATGGAAGAAGGGACAGCAACCGAAGCAGGACCCAAGACTTTGTTAATCAGGCCAACTGAGGGCATCTTTGACTCCATTGGTTTCTCTGAGTGGTCCAGGACCGAGTACTTTGGGGTCAGATGACTCTCTGAGCCATAGAGTTGGCCTGACTCAGGGGTGTTGGACTCAACTCCGTAGTTGTTGGAGACATCTCTGCCCCGTCAGTGCTGGACAGCGCAGTCCCAACTCCTTTCTAAAGTAAACAATGATAAAAACACAGAAGAACTCTGGTATGACCAAGGTTTCCAGTTTCAGTTGAAGTTTTGATGTTAAAACATAAGAGCTTTCGCAGGAAAACCTGTTTCATCAGATGCTAATAAATACAACTAAAATGTGATTGTATTTATACAACCTCTAACAAATACAAGTAGTCACATAATACAAATTAAGTGGTAACAATTAATATCGTAGAGTGTAACTTGAACTCACTGACCTACTGAGTGAAGTAAATGCACACATACACTGCTGTTTGTAAAAAGCACTTATGAAAAATGTATGAAACACACATATATATGTAAAAACACATATATATATATATATATATATATATATATGTGTGTGTGTGTATATACATATATATATATATATATATATATATATATATATATATAAAACAATCTTTTAAATGCAGCCTTGAAATATAACACTTAGACATCTATAAAAGTGTATATATAAAAATGTGTAAAGAATACATATAAAAAAGCACACTTCGTTGGTGAGACAGTTAGGGAAGAAAAATACTATCTAAACAAGGGTCTGGATTTTAGCTTAGGTTTAAGTGGCACATATTCATCTAAACCATGCCCTTAACTTTCCCTACGTCTAATAATCCATCTGGTCTCTAACTGCTCGATCATATTACGTACATCCCTTCCCCCCCCCACACACACACACACACACACACACATTCTCATAAATTCTACCTATGGCCATAGACTTAAAGGTGTGTTCAGAGTTGGTACTGATGACATGCTTGACCAAAGCACTGGTTTTATTTATCCTACTAATATAATAAATATGTTCTCGTATCCTTTCTTTGAAAGGTCTGTCTGTTTTGCCTATATATAATTTTTTACATTTAGGGCAATAGGCAAAATAAACTACATGTTGGCTATCGCATGTGGCTTGCACCTGAAAATGAAACACTCTGTTCTGATCTGGATGTTCAAAGCTAGCTGTGTTATCAGTGTATTTACAGTAATTGCATTTACCACAAGGATATGTTCCAACTGCTGTATTTGAATAGGAAGTACTCCTAGGATAGCATAGCTGCCTTTTGTGGGACTTCATATTCCTAAATAAAAACTTAGACTCAGCATCTATTAGTTCACAAATATCCCTGTCTGTGGTAAGAACACCCCAATGCCTCCTCACTATATCCATAAAGGAAGAAACATTGTCTGAATAGTATAAGGGAACCTTAAATTTCATGCTAGATGGCTGTCTGGAGGCCTGCTCACCTCTGTAGTTGTGTTTAGAAAAATAAGGCTTGGCTACCGTTCCCCTCAATCCTGTCACCTCATTAATATTAATTAGGACATCCGCCTCATTATATCCTCCCTCTGTCAGTTCTTGACTCAATGTCTTGACCTGCTGCTGAAAATCTTCTTCACATACATTAAGTCTTGAGGCTCTGAACACCAAATTACGTATCACATTCCTAAAAATGTATGAAGGGTGCATAGTATCATACGAAAGCAGGTGGTTGACATGACAGGGTTTCCTATAGAGTTTAGTATATATACTACCAGTGCCATCAACTTCTACACACATCAAAAAAATGAATACTTGATTTGGACCATGTAGAGGTGAATCTCAAAAAAGTGGTACTTGTACTGATGTAACTTTCAAAATCATTAAACTGTTTTTCAGTCCCTCCCCATAGGACAAACAAGTCATCCACGAATTTCCTATAAAAAAGTACATGCTTACAAAAATGTCCTTGTAAAACATGTTCCAGTTCCCATACAACCATAACAGCATTGGCATAGCTGTTGGCACAAGATGTGCCCATGGCTACACCATTACACTGCCAATAAACTTTACCATCAAATAGGAATATATTATTCTCCAACACATAACTTAAAAGCACTCCTATCTTGGCCAGCTCATCTTCACTAATATTACTGAACCTTCTTCAGACACATTCAATGCTCTCTATACCCTGATTGTTAGGTATCACTGTAAAAAGTGATGTAACATCCAGTGTTACCAATATCAAATGCTTTTCACTATTGCTATAATTTTCCAGAAAAGAATGCAGCTCATGTAAAAAAAATGTTCAGTGTCCAACACATGGTTAATCTTATCTAGCATGGGTCTAAAATACTTTTCCAGATAAATCGAGATAGATTCAGTACACCAGTTTCGGCCAGAGAAAATGGGACGCATGGGTGGATTTATACTATCTTTATGTAATTTAGGGAGTCCCTGTATAACAGGTTTGGTAAGATGCATTACTAAAAATAATTAAAAAAATTCTTATCTATTAACTTTCAACTCAGTACATTCAGAGTATCACTAACATTCTTTATCATGAATTCAACACGACCATAATGTGTCTTTGTGTAAACTCATTATCTGCCAGCATAGTTAACATTGCCTGTTTTTACCACTCACTGTCAAGCACTGCTATAGGGCCTCCCTTGTCTGCTGGTCTCACCACTATTTCAGAACTGCTGTGCAAATTTTTAAGCACTAGATATTCACCTTTAGTTAAAGTAAAACATTTTTTCTTTATTAGTTCTAGCATTCAAAATTTCAGATACATTTAATTTATAAATCTCATCCAAGCATAATTTTCAAAGGCATTAACTAAAGAATTATTAATTGGTATGAAAATACTAGATTTCCTAAAGGTATCATGTTTATCAGAATTACTACTGCCAGCATTTTTATACTTAAGTTTGAGCATTAAATTTCTGGCAAAGAGCTTGATGTCTAAAATGACATCAGTAAAGCCAGAGTACTTTCTCAAGTAGTTTGCCTTTGGGTTGAGGAGACGTGATGGTCCTTAAGCCCTCTTATCAGATCAGTCAGTGTCTTTTTTCTCCAAGGCATTCTACCTTTCAGGTAGTGGAGAGAACTTTCTCTGTTCCCAGAGTTCGGACTTCTTTTCCTTCTTTCACTCTAACTACCCAGTTCCATTCGATTCTGCACTCAGAACCTCAGTCATCTGTTTCACTGGGACAGCCAGCCCAAACCAGTTTCCAAACAACCCAGCCAGGGTATAGTAATCTCTTCTGACTCCTTTCCGGAGCAACCCACCAAAGAAGTCCCTAGCAAGAGTAGTGTAAAAGGAGGCACTTAGACTGTCCGCAAGAGTCTGTCACAGAGAACACTAACTTTGAAGGGGAAGGGTCCCTCAGATCACGACCCAATGAAGTCTAATTTGTAGACTTCTTAGAACTCCTCAAGTGAAGAGATATTTGGTCCCCAGATAACCCTTCCCAAGAAGAGTTTATGTTCCTGGAGGCCTTTGGTGCTGGTCCGTCTACCTCCTGGATGACTCCGCCCACCAATGAGCTCATTGATGTGGATCTGTAGATGGGAATGTGAGGAGCCTGATATGATTGAGCTTATTCCTAAGAGACCAGTTAAGATCCTGGCACCACCTAAGGATAGAACTTATTGGAGTAAGGGAATATCTATTAATACCATGATCATAATGGTGGCCACTAAGAAGGAACTGGCAGAACAAAGTTCCACTGTCCACCCCCACCCAACATGGAGTCTAGGGCACTGGACAGATTTGGGAAGCATGGCTATGCTTCAGTGACCTTCCCTCTTAGGTCACTGAATTACTTAGCACATTTTGTGAGACTTCGGAGAGATTTGATTAAAGAACTTTCCAAATCCCTTTCTGGGACCACATCCTCTGCGGTACAGACCACTGTTTCCTCTCAGTTGGCTACCCTTCAGTCCATTTCAAACTCATCCATGAGGCTCATCTCCCACATGATTTAAGGCACCTCATGGGTGGCGGGTTCAGGCATTTCCATCAGGAGATCATCCTGGATGCGCTTGTGTGACTTTGAAGAACCCTTCACACCTTCCATCATCAGTGCCCCTTTTGAGGCAAGTTCTTTATTTGGCCCCAAGATTAAAGACAAACTCAAGGTGTGAGCAGGAAGGAAAAACCCTGTCTGCTGTGGGCTTATGTCTTTCGACCCCACAACAGACCTTTTCTAGGAATCAACAAGATGGACAGAAAAATGTGGTTAAAGAAATCCCAGGGTCCCTTCCAAGGTCCATGTGGAGACAGTTCCCCCAGGGGCAGAGGGGGAGAACTCTTAATAGAAGACACTATCTCCGTGGCAGAGGTGGTTCTCATAACCAGGAATCTAGGGATACTTTCTCTGACAGATCCTATCAGTGTTTCTGAAAGGGGGACATCTTTTCCTGCACTGGAGAGCCTGGCTATAAATTTCAGTTTCAAAGCCTAAAGAATTTGCTCAAGAGACTTCTTCTTTCAGATATAGTTATAAGTAATTGTCAGCCAAACCTACGCACTGCTGGAAAGTTTATTAAAGCATTACAGCTTTCAAAAGTGAAACTGTGGATCTTTCTATCATTTTACTGAAAGGCTAGTTGTTGAAAAGCCTGACATTACTTTTTGTTTTCAATTAAAACAAAAGTTTTAAAATTACTCAGATAAATACTTTGTTGCTTGAAGTAAGACTTTTAGTTTGGTAAATAGCATCAGCTTGAATAAAATAACTTTCTAAATAAAAAAAATCACAGTCTAGTTCCATCCAACCCACCTCTACTATCTTCAAATTGTTTCCTTCTAAGACACACCCCTCATTTTATCTCAATCAATCATATTATACACTTCATCCACACCTCCTTCTATATAGCTGTTTCATTTCCCACTCCCTGACCAAACTTTCCCTTATTAAATTTCTAACATCCCTGCACAGGCCTTCTTAACATGCCTAATTATACTCAACATCTCCTATTAATAACTCTCCTAACTACTCTAACCTCTACCTATCTTTTAACCTTCTATGAACTACCCCTAACCCTTACACTTATAATCCCAAACAAACATACCCAAACATCTCCACCAACCTTATCTACAAACTATCTCAATACCATCCACACAACCTCCTTTCTTCAACCTAAGTACCACCGCCTTTCTCACATAAAATATCTACCACCTTAAAAAATGTCCTTACTTCTACTGCAAACACCCTCAACTCTTTAACCCTATAATATCTTGCTCATTAATAGATGGAGATATTCACCCAAACCCTGGTCCAAACCCTTCCCCAATTCCCTCTAAATGCCACCCACTTATTAGAAATAGTACACCATCTACTAAACCTCCCAAATCACTATCTATTGCCCAACTAAACATACGAAGCATTTGTAATAAAATAGCACAAATTCATGCCCTACTAGAAGTTCAACAATTTGATATTCTCTGTCTAACAGAAACATGGCTTAAACCTATAATTAATGACAAAGAGATTATTCCTCCAGGCTACAACATCCTAAGACAGGACCGCTTAAACAAAAAAGGTGGTGGGGTTGCTATTCTCTATAGAACAGGACTGCAGATTAGTAGAACAAATCATAACCTCTCATTTGACACTGCAATTGAAATAATTATTACAAAACTGCAACTCAACCCACAAAAAACATTAAACATTGTCTGTACCTATCTTCCCCCAGGAAAGAATACAACCATATTAGAAGACCTTCTAAACTGGCTCTCACTAAATCACCCTCAAGAAACTATACTCTTAGGGGATTTTAACATTGACTGGAACTTATGTAAACAGACTAATCCATCCACCCTTATTAACCTACATGGTTTCTCTCAAATAATCAACCTCCCAACTAGAATAAACAAACTTAACAACAAAGAAAGTATACATGACTGGATATTAACAAATAGTCCTCAACAAAAATATACAACAGGAACTCTCCCAGATGACCTCAGTGATCACTCCCTCACTTATATTATTAGGCAAAAAAACAGCACTACTGTCCCTATCCAAGTCAGATCATTCCGTAGTAAGAAATACTTTGACCTCAACCAGTTTCAAAATGAACTCATGCAAGTTAACTGGTCACCTCTTAAATCTCTCCCTATAAATGAAGCAGTTAGTCACTTTAATAACACTTTTCTCACTATCCTGGAACACCATGCCCCAATGCGCTCTATGCGTGTCAAATCTAAAACAGCCCAATGGCTCTCAAATAACACTAAGAAACTTATCTTAAATAGGAACAAGGCCTGGGCTAAATGGCGAACTACAAAAAGCCTAAATGATAATGTCACCTTTAGACAACAGAGAAATATGACAAAGAAAGCCATCATACAAGATAAAAAGAATTTTTATACTCAGCTTCAGCAATCTTTACCACACCAACCACATAAATTTTGGTCCTCTATCAATAAACTATTATCCCCTGGTAAAGTTGCCACACCAAACCCTTCTGGCTCTGACCCCGACTCCCCTTACAAACAGCCAATGCCTTCAACACTTTCTTCACTTCAGCCATACTAAACCTAGCAAATCAACAAAACCCAGACACCTCCAAACTATTTACACCTAGCTCTATTCCCCCCCCATTTCACCTTAAACCCATACCTACCTCTCAAATACTGTCCTTACTATATAAACTAAAACCTACAACCCCTCTGCTGACCAATTACCAGCTGAATACCTCCAACTAGCTGCAAAAGCCTTAGCATACCCCATCTCTATACTTATTAATAGGACAATAAAAGAAAGTTCAATTCCATCAGTCTGGAAAATCTCTTATATTATCCCTCTTTTTAAAGGAGGTGACTCTACTGAGTATTCTAACTACGCCCAATAGCACTACTATCTCCACTTGCAAAATTATGGAGAAGTGTATCCACAAACAGTTACTAAATCACCTACTAGACCACAAACTCCTGGCTAATTGCCAACATGGGTTTCACCATACCATAGTACTAGTACAGCCTTACTATCCTTCATTGACTCAATTAATAAAACCGTAACAATAACACTCCTTCTTCAGCATTCTTCGTAGACCTGTCCAAAGCCTTCGACATGGTAAATCACCAGCTTCTTCTCCATCGTTTAAAATCTTTCTCTCTAGATAACCTTGCCTTATGCTGGTTTACATCTTACCTAGACAACCGCAAACAAGCAGTTCTATGGGACAACCAACTCTCTGATCTTCTCCCCACCACTATAGGAGTCCCTCAGGGCTCTATTTTAGGTCCACTCTTGTTTTCCATTTTCATTAATGAACTTCATCTAGCTACACCACAAACAACTTGTATTCAATATGCAGATGATACTACCATCATTTGTACAGCCTCAACACAGTCAGAACTTCACTCTCTCACACAAAAAACCTTCTCAACTATAGAACAATGGTTCTCTAATCATTGCCTTCTCCTTAACCCCAAGAAAACCAAACTCTTGCTTTTCTCACCCACCCACTTGTCGACCTCTATCCATTTTACACTAATATCTGATAATGGAACCATTATCTCTCCTGACCAAACAACAAAACTCTTGGGTATCACTATTGATAACCAATTAAAATTTGACAATCATATTAATCTTACAATAAAATCGACCAACAGAAAACTAGGCTCTCTATAGAATCAAATCTTTTCTTACTCCTGAAGCCAAAACTACCATAGCCAGAACTCACTTAATCTCAACTCTTTTATATGCTTCCTCCATATACACAAATCTCTCTAAACATAATCTTAGCAAACTTACTTCATCATATAATAATATTGCCAGATTTCCAACTACCTCTCCATATAGAACTCATCATTGTTTAAATCTCAAAAAGCTTGGGTGGCTGGAACTACCACACCTCATACAATACTATCAACTCACTATTGCCCATAATGCCCTACATCACCCTGAAAACACCCCAATACTCTCCTCCCTCATAACACCCTATAACAATCAGAGGCATCTACGCTCCACCGACAAAATACTAGTCCAAACATCCCGTTCCAAAAACTCAGCAGGTGACTCCACATTTTCCAACTCAGTTGGCAAAATATGGAATAAGTTACCACAGGAACTCACATCCCTAACATCACTCTCCCAATTTCAAACTAAACTAAAATCCTTCCTAAATAACCACTGGCTATGCTCTTGTCATAACCCAGGTTAGCTCTCTTTTTTTTCCATCATTATCTGACTCCTTAACATCCATTCTTTTTCTTCTCTTTTACTTACTCTAACTAATTATTAAATATTCCTTATCCTTTCTCTCTCTTTACCATCCTAGGTTTTTTCACTTTACTCAAAATTTAATTCAACCTGTTTCAAAGGTATTGCATATGTTTTTTTTCCCTCTATTTCTGTATATTGATGTATATCTTGAAATTGTTTAGTAGTTTGTAGTGGAGCTTTTCTCCCCGGGCCTCCACTGAAAATGGACATATATCCAGTTGGACTAGCCCGGTAAACAAATGTAAAATAAAATAAAAATAAAAGAAGATTCATGGGTGCAGAGGATAATATCCAGAGGTTATACAACACCATTTTCCCATCCTTCCCCTGTAGTGTCAAAGAACATCCTTGATGTTCCACCCAGTCCAAGTGAAGCAGCAGCACTAGAAATAAGCTGCTAGAAAGAGTCATCCAGGAAGTTGTTACCCCAGACCAGAAAGAGTCCAGAATGTATTCAAGGTTCTTTTTCATGCCAGAGAAAACCCATGACTGGAGACCAATCTTGGATCTCAGCAAACTAAACTGATTAGTTCAGTATACAAAGTTCTGGATCATCGTGGTTGAGTCCATTCTGCCTTTTCTATGTAAGGGTGATGTGTGCTTGATAGATCTTCAGGATGTCTGCTATCATATAAACGTGCAGACAGTCCAGGAGATATCTATGCTGCTGGCTGGGAGACGGTCCTTACCAATTCAGAGAACTGCCCCTTGGTCTCACCAGTCTTTACCAAGTGTATGTCAGTAGTTGCAGGAGACTTGCCTTACTCGGTGCTACTTTGTCTTTTAACATGGGAGTGGATGTTTAGTAGTCCTGTGATATGTTTTAAAATTCCTAACTGTCTTGGATACTATTTAAATGCGAGTTTCATTTCATTATTTTATGGTTTGATTAAGTGCCTTTTGGTGATGTGAAAGCACTTACCATTAGACAGCTTTTAGCTGTGTTTGACTCACTTTGTTTTATTTTTACAATAGTTTTGGTTACTAGTGATTCATTTGCCTACATATTTATATATTTATTCTAGTTTGATTACCGGGGAGGTCCACTGGGCTTGGGGGCCCATTTTCAGTGGAGGCCCAGGGAGAAAAGCTCCACAAAACAAAGTTTATTTACATGAATGATTTCAAAGACAGTTTGCATTACAAACAACAGGTTGCATTCAAAAAAAAGAAGAAAGACAAACAGTTACAGTTTTGTTTTTGCCTTGTTGAAAAGACAGGCATATAGCATAATAGCTAGATTTTACTGTTTAGTTACATATATGATCTACATTTGAGAGCGAGGTTAGGAAGGTTAGCCAGGAGTGAAGGGGGAGGAGAGTTTGAGAGGTATGGGCTGAAGAGTACAGTTGCATTTCTTGTTTAGATAGAAGTAGGAATGAAGTTGAGTTTTAAAGTTATTAAGGTTGTGACAGGTCCTCAGTGTGGAGGGCAGAGCATTCCATTTCTTAGCTAGGGAGAATGATAAGAGAAGCTGACCAGCTGGGTGCTTGGGTCTTTGAACAGTGGGTTTTGGTGGGTAGATCTAAGGGATCTGAGGGGGGTGTATTGTTGCAGTATATTGGATAGTGCAGGGCACTTAGTGGGTTGGAACAATAATTTGTGGGCTGTGGTGATTTGGAGAAAGTCAAGTTGATTGGGGAGTTCAAGCCAGTTTAATGAGTGAAGGGAGGTGCAGTGATGAGAGGAGGATTTGGCATTGGTGGCGAATCTGGAGATTTTGTTGTAACATACTTCCAGTTTGGAGGTAAATGTGGAAGATAAATTAGTGAGCAGAGGAGCGCCATACAGTAGAGAGGGAAGGAGATAGGTTGTGGCGAGAGTTAGTCTGGTGGGTGAAGAGAGGAAGTGGTTGTTTCTGTAAAGTAGGACAAGTTTTATGTGTGTTTTCTTGATGTTTAGGTGGATATGAGTATTAAATTTTAGTTGATCATCAATGGTGACACCAAGAAGTTTGGCAGAGGGTACGATCTCGATAGTGGAGTTGTTAAGGCTGGTAATTTGAAGTGAGCTTTTATCAAGAGGGGAGGATTTTGAGGGGGGGGGGTAGAAGGACCTTAGTTTTGTTGGCATTTAGTGAGAGGTGATTTTGGAGCATCCAGTTTTCAGTGGTTGAGAAGGCAGTTTGTGTCAAATTGGAGCTCTGTTAGGTTAGTGGCGCAGCAGATCAAAGTGGAATCGTCAGCGTATTGCACAATTTTAGTATTGGGTATGGCTTTTTGGAAGTCATTAATAAAGATATTGAATAGCAATGGGCCAAGTATGGAACCTTGGGGTACTCCAGTGGGGGTAGGAAGGAAAGTGGAGGTGGTCTGGCCCCATTTCACAGCTTGAGACCTGGCTGAAAGATAGCTGGAGAACCAGGAAAGAGTTTTTTGGGAAAGGTTGAGATTAGAGAGATGGTTTAGAAGATGGGTATGGGAGATGGTATCAAAAGCTTTGGATAAGTCCAGCAGAACAGAGGATACCATATTACCAGAGTCACGGGCTAAATTGACAGAATGTAAGAAGGAGAGAAGGGTGGAGTTGGTACTGTGTCCTGGGTGGAAGCTGTGTTGGGTAGGAGAGAGTAGCTGGTGTTTGGTAAGGAATGGCAGGAGCTGCAGGTGGATACATTTTTCAAGAATTTTGGAGATTTGGGAGGGGATGGCTATGGGGCGGAAATTGGAGACGTTACAGTTTTTGCCATTCTTGTGGAGTGGAAGAATAAATGCAGTACGCCATAGTTTGGGTACATAGGATTCAAGTAATAATCTGTTGATCAGGATGCTGATAGGCAGAGCAATAATGTCTGAGGCTATTTTTAGGAAGGAGGAAGGAATGCTGTCAGGGGCATTTGAGCAAGGCTTTAGTTTATAGAGAAGTTTCTTTATTAGGTTGGTGGAGACGGGTTTGAGTTCGAAAGAAGGGGGGGGAGAGGAGGGAGGGGAAGATTGAGCAGGGAAGGGTGACGGGTTATTGTTGGTAAAGGTCTTGGTTAGCTCAGCGATTGAAGAGGTGATGAAGGTATTGAATAGTGAGGCAATTTCAAGGTCAGATTTGCTGGTGTCAGGACAGGGGTTGTTTTTTGTACCTGGCCTACGGAGGGAATTAATAGAGTTCCAGAATTGTTTGGGTTTTTTGCATGATTTACTTGCAGTTTGATGTAGTAAGACTTTTTATCTCTAATGACTTGTTTTTTGGCTAGGTTTCTCAATTGTTTATATTTAAGTAAGATTTCTGGCTGTTTATATTGGGGGTAGGCTTTCCAGGTTTTATCCCTTTGTAGCATAATCTTTTTGGTATCTTTGGTGAGCCATGGGGCGGTCTTTGTTTTAACTCTTTTTGTTCTTATTGGAGCTAGGGAGTTGAGGACAGTTACGAATGTTGAATTGAAATAGTCAACAGCTGCGTCTAATGGTAGTGTTTTTAGGGGGTTCCAGTTAGTTAGCTTAAAGGAGTCAGAGAAAGTAGTAGGGTTAAAGTTAGATAGGTTACGAGTATGAATGTACTGGTGAGAGTGTGGGGAAGTGGGTGTAGCATGAAGAGTGAAGGCAGGGAAGTGGTCTCCTAATGGGTCGGGAATGACACCAGATTTTATGACTTTGTTAGGATGAGATACTAGGATCCAGTCAAGTATGGAGCCTGGGGGATTGGTTTTGTTAGGTCTAGTTATGGAGTTAGTAAGTTGAGTGAAGTTAAATAGCTTGATTGTTATGGTGGGATTAGGGTTAATGATTTTTTCCCAGTCAATATTTACATCTCCCATAATGTAGGTTTCTACCTTAATATTGGAGGAGGTCCAGGAGAGGGCGTCTTCCAGTGTATTGGTATTGTTACCAGGAGCAATATAGAGGGAAATGATGCAGATGCTTTTATGGTTGTTTATTTTTATTAGGCCAATTACAAGTTCGGCCTTATTGAAAGAAGGGATGGCATTATGGTATGGAGTGATGGACAAGTGGTTGGAGTAGATTAAAGCTACACCACCACCTCTTCTACTTAGGCGGTCAGATTGGAGAGAATGAAATCCGAGGGGAAGGAATTCATAGTCACTTATGTGAGGTTTTAGCCAGGTTTCAGAGATGGCTACAATGTCAGGTAAGTTATGATTGAGCCAGGCATGAAAGAGGGTTAATTTATATTTTAAGCTTTGGGCATTGATGGTGAGGAATTTGAGGTTTTCACTCGTGGATTTGTTGTTGGTGCTGGGGTGATTTGTTGGAGAGAAGTTTGGTCCTGGATTGGGGTGAATGTCGCTGGCTAAGCAAAGGTAAGTGGGATGGGGAATACGTTTATTAGGTTTGTATTTAGATAGAAGTGGCTGGTAGTGAATTGGATTAGGTTTGTAGTATTTAGTAGAGCTTGGGAAAAGTTTTAATTTTAAGAGAAGGATAGGGTGGGAGGGAATTAAAGAGGCAGAAATGTTGTGGAAGTGGGTTGTAAGGAGGTGGTGGGGAGGAAAAGGGGGAGGGTGTAAAGGAAATCAGTATAGGAGGTGGCATGGTAAAGAGGTAGCAGAAGGATGAGGATGGATGAAAAGATAAGGATCTTAGGAGAAAGGGTGAGCATGGTAGTTGGAGTCAGTCAGAAGTGATAGAGGGGAGGGGAATGGGATATTAGGTGGGGGGGTGAGGTAGTGAGAGTCAGGTAGGTTGGTGGAAGGGGTAGGGGAAAGGTGTGTGAGGATTGGTTGGAGGTGGAAGGGGGGAGTGGTAGTGAGAGTCAGGTAGGTTGGAGGAAGGGGTGGGGGAAAGGTGTGTGAGGATTGGTTGGAGGAGAGGGAGGGATTGTAGGAGGAGAATAAATGTAGGAGCACTGGGGGCGTGTGAGAATTGGGGGCAGGGTAGGGGAGCGGAGTGAGCCCGCAGGGTGAACAGAGCATATAAAGCCAAGAAGGCGGGAAGGACCAGAAAAATCAATCCGTGAACTGAGGCTGGAAAAGGAGAGCTACTGCTAGGGTGCAGGTATTCTACTTAAAAACTTTGGTTTTCCAGTTATTAACTTTGGACTTTAAGTTTGGTTAGGGTGCACTCATTAAAGAATGTGCATGAGTGCATGGTGGTAATTCCCCTGATTCCTTAGTGTAGGGCAGAGACACTTTTCGGCAGAGTAAATTAGTGGAGCAGGGAAAGGTTAATTGCTGGTCTTTTTATCAGCAGTATGTTGCCACCTAGTGGAGAAAGGAGGGAGGTACACTGAGAATAAAAAGAGGTTCCACTGTGAAGTTAGGTTTAGAAAGTTAAAAAGAGGCAGAGAGGGGAGAAGATTGTAAACCGAGGTTGGGGAGGGGGGACAATGCAATGGCCTGCGGTAGGCTGCTTTCAAGCACACCAAGGTAGAATGCTGCTCAAGTTTAGATAGTCACTAGAATAACATATTTAAGACTGTTACATACACTGAGTCTCCTTAACAGTGGGGAGACAAGGTCCCAGTATATTTAATGTAGATCAAGCAGGTTGTCCATGGAAGTCTTCTCTTTGAAAGGAGGGTTATTCTGTTAAGTAATAAAGAAGGGGGAACACCCGAGGGAGCAGCTGAAAAGGAGAAAAAGAAAAACAAATGTTAAAAATGGTGGTAGGGGGAAAATAGGAAGAAGGAAAGTGCAGGAAGAGGTGAGTTCAGAGTAGAGGAGGGTAGTCCTACAGTGTAGTGTAGTAGGAGGAGGAAAAGGAAGAGAGGGAAAGAGTGTAGTCTGAGGGAGAGAGAATTATGAAGCAGAGAGGTAGGGAAAAATAAAGGCAGAGCAGTTGTGCAGTAGGAAGGGCCACAATTATAACATGCAGATGTTCTTCGTGTTTCACTGTTGCAGTCATCATATTTGAGTTATCCCTGCCAGGGAAGCCATCGGACGGCCCGAATACCAGAGGTTTAGTATTTCTGCGTCGGTTGCTGTCGCTTCAGGACTGATGTTGGGTCATCAGTAGTATAAATTAAGGCAGCCAACACCATTACATCAGTCTTTCTTGCCATGGAGCCCGAAGCAGAAGCAGTTAGCAAGAGTGCTGGTTAGCTACCTGAGTTTCATCTTCCGAATTGAAGCTGAAGTCTTCTAAAGCTAAGTACCCCATTGGGGATCCTTTTTTCTTGCACTAACCGATGTCAGAAAAACGTAATAATTGTCTCGTCTGTGGAAAGCAAATACCACACCGAGACTTTTATTCTTACTGCGCCACTTACTTAGGCCCAGACCACGATGTCCCTCGCCATCGCTTCTGTGCTATGTTCAATGCCAGAACTATACGTTGTCGGGCCCTTATTGTAGCTAGATATTTTCACTTACAGTCCACGAAGTCCGATATGGCTTCGGTAAGCCATCTGACAGCAGCTCTTCTGAAAAAATTGTAAAGATAAAGACAGAGACAGACCACACAGGTCCAAACCTTCTGACGACGCTTCCGTTAAGTTAGTCTTCAGTTCTCCGGTACTCAGTGAAGCACTTTCACCCCCTGATGCCCACTTCTGTGGATTTGCAGGCCACTACCGAGACCCTTTTGAAGTCCAGTATGCCGCAAAACTCTTCTTCGACTAAGGATCCTGTGGTTGTCTCTCCCTTGGATGGGTCCGGAGCTGCTGAACAGGCATCAGCTTCCAAGGAAGTCCTTCACACTACCAATTCCTGACACAAACCATTGACTTCTTTCACATCTACCGTTGTTTCAAAAACTACCAAGTTTCTTAGGCGCAGTGTAAGAACCACACCCAAGAAACAGACGACCCAATCTCAGGCACCTGTTTCCTTGCCTCTGTCTCAAATGCTTAAAATGGCAGAAGACCTTATCATACTGATCAGGGAAAGCCAAACTACCCCTTCCAAAAGAAAGAGATTTGTCCTCTGTAGTTTTGTCTGAACAGGAGTCTGATGACTCTGATGCTTCTGAGTATGAAGACATGCAACCCCTCCCTGCTTTTGAGGATTCTGATACAGAGGATTCCATTTCTTCAGCCTCTCCCCCAGAGGACATTTCCTTTGGGGAAACCCTTCATACGTTAAGGGAGCATTTCCTATGGGAAAGTCAGGACTACCCTCAGTCTAAAAAGAGATTCAGGGAATTTTAGATCTTCCACAGCACAGACCCCTGCCCATCCCCCCAGTCTTGGATGTTGTGGAGGATATTTTCCTGGAATCCAGTTTGACTCGTGACACCCTCCCTCCTGTACCCAGAAAATCAGACAGGTATTATAGAGTCCCTGACTCACACAAATTTCTTTTTAAAAATCCTACTGCTGACCCTAAGGTAATTTCTCAAGGACCTAAAGGAATTAAAGCAACCTCTGCTAAGAATCCCGCCCCCTCAGGTAGGGATTCCTGAGCACTAGACAGATGGGGTAAAAAAGCATACACCTCTGCTACTCTTGCTGTCAAAGCACTAAATTGCCAGTTCCATATGCTAAAATTTCAGCAACATACCCTGGAACACCTCAAACAAAAAATGTCTTCATTACTGCTTGTGCAGAATCTAAAGAGTTACAAGACATAATGCATTCTGCAAGTCAAGTAACTAAACACACCTTGCACTGTGGATGTTCTTCGTTCCACATTGCTGCAGTCCTTACTATTGGGTAGTCCGCTGTCCAGTCGGCCCGAATACCAGAGTATATGGCTGACGTCGGTCAGGGCGCATTAGACTGACGTCAGTACGTCAGGGTACTAATGCGCATGACCGACGTCATATCCTCAGTCTTTTTTGCCGCATGGTCCGATGCAGAAGCAGTTTTGCGAGTGCAGGTTGGCGTTCTGAAATATTTCGAAGCGGAGTTTCAGACCGAATCAGAGTTGGCTAAGTACCCCGTTGGGGAACATTTTGGTTTTTTCTTGCCTCAGTATTTAACCGGATGTCAGAAAAAGTGAATAACTGTATTTCTTGTGGGAAACAGATACCTCATAGGGATTACCATACCTTGTGTATACCTTGTTTAGGGCCTGAGCACGACGTTGTTGGATGCCGCTCTTGTGCTAGGTTTAACAAACGCACTATTAAGAGACGGTTAGACTGTGCCAGGTTAGTGTTTGGGAAGCGTTGCAATTATAAAATGCCGTCGGATGCTCCGACGCCCGCTTCGTCCAAGAAGCGCAAGGACAAAACAGCGAAGCCTAGGGTTGATGAACCGGCAGTCCCGGACGTCGGTTCTTTAGAAGGCTCAGTGGAGCCAGAGGTTTTTCCAGGAGTTTCTTTGGAGTCTCAGGCAGAGACTTTACTGTTACAGGATGTGCCTTCTCAGGAGGTAGGCCAGGCTGAGGGGGCTTCTCAGGTTACTGTTCTTCCCTCTCTTCCCAAGGTAGTTAGAGCCTCTCCTTCTGTTGCTAAAACTTCTTTGAGAGGTAGGCCAAGTTCAGCTTCAGTGGGGGCTTCTCCTAGCATTTCAGGTTCTGTGCCTAAGAAACATATGCTTAAAATGGCAGAAGATTTGATTACTGTGATTAGAGGTTCTATGCCCCCTCCTGATAAGAGGCCTAGGGTGGAACCGGAGTTTGATAGTTTTGAACAGTGTTCAGAGGCTTCTGAGTCTTCTGCGGAAGATTTGCAGGAGTATCCTCCTTATTCTGATTCTGATGTGGATGATTCCACTCCTACAGCTTCTCCTCCTGAGGATTTCTCATTTTCGGAGACTCTGCATTCCATGAGGGAGCACTTTAAATGGGAAGGCCAGGATTACTCTGATTCCAGGAAAAGGCTTAGGGAATTCTTGTTTTGCCCCAGCATAGGCCCTTAGCTATACCTCCTGTGTTGAATGT
This sequence comes from Protopterus annectens, assembly GCF_019279795.1. Taxonomy (NCBI): domain Eukaryota; kingdom Metazoa; phylum Chordata; order Ceratodontiformes; family Protopteridae; genus Protopterus; species Protopterus annectens. Next base: position 1,770,190,112 of record NC_056733.1, read on the forward strand.
GGTGGAAGATGTTTTTGCAGAGGCTTCCCTGAACCCTGATTCTTTGCCCCCTGCTCCTGTTAAACCTGATAGGTACTATAGGGTGCCTGAAGCTCATAAGTATCTTTTTAAGAGTCCTAGGGCAGACCCGGGAACTGTTTCTCAGGGACCTAAAGGTGTTAAGGCCTCTGTGGTTAAAAACCCTGTTCCCACTGATAAAGAGGCAAGGGCTTTGGATAGATGGGGAAAGAAAGTGTATACTTCTTCCACTTTAGCCATGAGGGCGTTGAATTGTCAGTTTCACATGCTTAAATATCAAAATTATCTCCTTTCACAACTGAAATCTAAGGTGGATGCTTTGGCGGAAGGTATTGAGTGTAAAGAGTTGCTGGATTTAGTTCATGTGTCTGAACAAGTGGGTAAGCATTCTTTGCAATGTGGTTTTGCTGCTGTACAGGCCTCCTCGAGGGTGGCTGCCACTAGTTCTGTTCTTCGCAGGCATGCCTGGTTGAGGGATCAGAATTTAGCTGAGCATGTTAAGACAAGGATTTTGGATGCTCCTTTACAGTCTGATGTGTTGTTTGGTTCGCCTGTGGAAGCAGTTTTAAAGAAAATGGAGGACAAAGCAAAGTCTATGCAAACTGTTAAAGATTTTTTGCAGGTGCAGCCACCGAAGTTTAGTAGAAATTGGCCTACTAAGGGATGGACATATCCTGCTTATGATTCCCAGTCTAGGGGTAGGTCTAGACGTGGTAGGGGCAGAGCTCAAGGTTCTTTTAGGTCTAGAACAGGGAGTTCACCTGCTCAGACTTCTGGTGAGGGCAGGGGTCAGTCCTTTCGTAAACAGACCCAATGACCTGCTTTTCCAGCTGCCAGTAGATTCTCGTCTGGCAGCTCCTTTGGGAGGAAGACTGTCTCTTTTCAAAGAAAATTGGGATTTAATTACTCAGGACAGATGGGTGTTGGATATCATTCACCACGGTTACAGGTTTTATTTCCATACATTGCCCCCTTTCAAAGGCACGCCAGACGTTCCTCCTCCACAAAGGAAAGAGGCTCACAAGCAAATTTCTCTGTTACTCCAAATAGGGGCCATTCAGCCAGTCCCTGTATCAGAAAGGGGCCTAGGATTTTATTCTCGCCTGTTCCTAGTACCAAAGAAGGGGAACACATGGAGACCAATTTTGGATTTATCTATCCTCAACACTTATCTGGACATTCCCAAGTTCAAGATGTTGACGTTACAACAGCTTTTACCTCTGCTGGGCAAAGATCACTGGATGGTAACTTTAGATCTCAAGGAAGCTTACCTTCATGTGCCTATAAGACTAAGTTGCAGGAAGTATCTGCGTTTCGAGCTGGAAATTCTCATTATCAGTTCTCTGCATTGCCCTTTGGCTAATCTACTGCCCACACTATTCACAAAGCTTCTGGCTCCAGTGATAGCTTACTTCAGGCTACAAGCTATTCAAATCTATCCTTACTTGGGCGACTGCCTGATTCTGGCTCAAGAAAAGGAAGACCTTCTACAGCATCTGGAATATGTTATAGCAGTGCTAAGATGCCTAGGGTATTCTGTGAACGAAATAAAGTCCAGTCTAGTACCCTCTCAAGACATGTGCTTTCTGGGTGTGAGACTGAATACAGCAGCCCAGATGGCCTTTTTAACCCCGGACAAACAAAAGAGTCTATCCCTTTACTTCCATCAACTATCTCATCAGTCCGTGCTGACTGCAAGGACAGTCCTTCAAGCATTAGGGTTCATGGCATCTTGTATTCTGGTGCTTCCCAATGCCAAACTGCATATGAGGAAGCTGCAATGGTATCTCAAAATGTATGGACACAGCACTGCCAGGATTTGGACACTGTCATTCAAATAATACCTTGCCTTCAAAAAGAATTTTTGTGGTGGGCTCAGGAATGTCACCTAAACAAGGGACTCTCTGTGACCCGGCCAGAGGCGAGTCAGATTTTAACGACAGATGCCTCGGACATTGCTTGGGAGCTCATCTAAATGGAAAGTGGATACAAGACAAGTGGCCTGCCAGACTACAGCATCTACATATCAACATGAAGGAGATGTTAGCAGTCCAGTTTGCATTAATGGCTTTCAAGGAGTTACTTCTTCCAGGGCAGGTGTTGATTCTAACAGACAACACAACTGTCATGTGGTACATCAACAAACAAGGCGGAACACATTCTTATCCTCTATGCAGGCAAGCAATGATTTTATGGGAGACTGCGCTCAGCTTGCAACTAACTCTTCAGGCAAGGTTTCTGCCGGGAGCACAGAACTCCTTAGCAGATGTGTTAAGCAGACAAATCATGGATCCCCACGAGTGGAAACTGGATCTTCATGTATTTCAGAAATTGACAGTGTCATGGGGAACTCCAGACATAGATCTGTTCGCTTCTCCACTAAACCACCAGCTGCCAAAGTTTTGCACAAAGGGGTTTCATCACACAGCTTGGAAAGTGGATGCTCTTTCTTTCAGTTGGAAAAATCTTCATGTGTATGCCTTTCCACCTCTGCCTCTTCTTCCAAAGGTGCTCTTAAAGGTCAGACAAGACAAGCCAAGGATGATTTTAATAGCTCCAGATTGGCCTCGGCAACACTGGTACCCACTACTAAGGAGTCTGGTAAGGAAGCCTCCATGGCCTTTACCTTTGATTCCACATCTGTTATCTCAGAAGGACGGTCATCTGCTCAATGTCAAGCTTCACTCTCTTCATCTAACAGCCTGGCATATTCTGTGCTGAAGCATAGCAGGTCTCAACTTCCTCAACAAGTTTTAAATGTGATTATGGAAGCTAGAAGACCTAGTACAAGGAAAGTGTACGCAGAAAAATGGAAGAGGTTTTTATTTTGGAGTACAGCAAAGAATTTGGAGATTTCTGAGCCTAATTTGAGTGTGGCTCTTCAATATCTTACTGAGTTATTGGACAAAGGTTTGTCCTTCTCTTCCATTAAGATTCATGCTGCAGCAATTTCAGCTCATTATGATTGTGACCCACCATTGTTTTCGCATCCTTTGTTCAAGCAGTTTCTTAGAGGGGCAAAGAATATAAGACCCCACGTAGAGCTCCTACTCCTGCTTGGGATCTCAATTTTGTGTTGGAAAAACTTACTCTACAACCTTTTGAGCCTGCGGCTACTGCTGAATTGAAATACTTGTCATGGAAGACTGCTTTTCTGTTGGCTATTACTTCTGCAAGAAGGGTGTCTGAATTGCAGGCCCTTATGGCAGTAGAGCCCTTTTGATTTTCCATAAGGATAGGGTATCATTACGTACTAATCCTTCCTTTATGCCTAAGGTGGTTTCTAGTGTGGCTTTAAACCAGACTATTCATTTGCCTACTTTTTATGCAGACCCCCAAAATAAAGGGGAAAAGATTTTGCACACTTTAGATGTACACAGGCAATTGCGTTATTATTTAAGCAGGACTAAGGATTTTAGGCAGTCTCAGCAGTTGTTTGTTTCTTTTGCTTTGAGATCGGAGAGCAAGCCTGTGTCAAAACAAACTATTTCTAGGTGGATTGGCTTTTGCATTGCATTTTGTTATTCCCATCATGGCAAGGAGATTCCAGCTGGGATTAGGCCTCATTCCACTAGGGCTACTGCCACTTCAACAGCATTTCTAAGGGCGGTGGCAACTAAGGATATTTTGGAGGCAGCTACTTGGAGTTCAGTGCATACTTTCTCTAAGCATTATCACCTTCCTATCTACTCTAAGTCTAGGGCTGGTTTTGCCACAGCTGTTTTGCAAGGCATGTTGTCAGCTCCTGCTTCTTTATGATTTGCCAGCCTCCCTTACCTCTGCTTTGGGATTCTACCCAATAGTAAGGACTGCAGCAATGTGGAGCGAAGAACATAGTACAGTTTTGTACCTACCATAAATGTAGATGTTCGAGGATCCACATTGCTGCAGTCCAATTTACCTCCCTCCTTCCCTCTGTGTTTAGGGGTGGTTGTGTAGGTGAGGTTATATGCTGATATTTTTGTATATATTTTTGTATATATTGTACATATTTTTGGTGCAGGTATTTTGGGCCTTGTCTTTTTAGGGTCTTCTGACATCTGGGGCAAGAAAAGACTGAGGATATGACGTCGGTCATGCGCATTAGTACCCTGACGTACTGACGTCAGTCTAATGCGCCCTGACCGACGTCAGCCATATACTCTGGTATTCGGGCCGACTGGACAGCGGACTACCCAATAGTAAGGACTGCAGCAATGTGGATCCTCGAACATCTACATTTATGGTAGGTACAAAACTGTACTTTTTGACACCCTAGAAGCTTCTTGCAGGGCAGCAGTCACCGGTTCTGTCCTTAGAAGACATGCATGGCTTAAGGAACAGCCCTTGCCAGACCATGTTAATTCTAAATTGTTGGATGCCTCCTTCCACAAAGGCAACTTATTTGGCACTAAGGTAAAAGAGGTCTTAAAAAAGATGAAAAAAAAAAGGCAACATCTATGCAGACAGTTAAGGATTTCTTACAGGTCCAGCCACTCAGGTTCAGCAGACATTGCCCCACAAAGCACTGGTCCTTTCCCACTCCCACCAGGTCAGTTCAGCTCAGAGCCCATGGAAGCAGACCCCCCCCCCCAGACAGCAGCCACAGGGAATGTAGAGGTCAAAACAGTGGACTGCCTCCACTTCAAAAAGAACTCACCATGACTCTCCTCCACCACCACCTCCCTCTGCCCACCTTCACTTACCCCTAGGAGGAAAACTCTCCTTTCACGCAAGCACCTGGGCCACCATTACCAACGACCACTGGGTTCTCATCATAGTGTCCCAGGGATACAGATTTTCTTTCCACACCCTTACAACTCTAAAAGGGTTCCCAGATCTACCTCTAAACCAGTGGGCAGAGGCGCAAAAGCAAGTCCTTTCCCTGCTCTCTATGAGGGCAGTAGAGCACGTGCCTGCAGAACAGAAAGGCCAAGGTTTCTACTCCAGACTCTTTCTTGTACCCAGAAAGGAGGGCACCTGGCACCCCATCCTCGATCTATCCATTCTAAATACCTTCCTGATGTACCAAAATTCAAATTGCTCACCCTCCAGCAGCTGCTGCCTATGCTCTCCAAGGATGCCTGGCTAGCCACTCCAGACCTAAAAGAGGCCTACCTCCACATTCCTGTCAGGGAATCATGCCAGAAATATCTCCGTTTCAGGGCAGGATCTCAGCGCTTTCAGTTCTCTGCACTTCCCTTTGGCTTATCTACTGCTCTCAGAGTTTTCACAAAATGTATGGCTCTGGTCATTGCCTTTTTCAGACAAAGGAATATCCAGATATACCCATACTTAGACAACTGCCTAATTCAGACAGACATCTAGGAAAAGCTGCTCAAGCACCTGGCCTTTGTAAAGTCCCTACTAACCTCCCTAGGGTACACAATCAATGAAAAGAAATCCAAACAGGTACCCACCCAAAGGATTATATTCCTGGGAGCAAGCCTGGATACAGCATCCCAGATGGCATTCCTTACACCAGAAAAGCAAACTTTCCTGATAGCCTACTTCTCTCAACTAGCTACCAGACCACAGTTATCTGCAAGGAAAATCCTGCAAGCCCTGGGGTTCATGGCATCTTGCATTCTAGAACTTGAATTGCACAAAAACTGAGCTGGAAACCAATCCCAATGAAGGCTTTTATTTAAAATAACTTCAAATAACTTTAGCGAAACGCTTTCGGAAGGTGCAGTGACCTTCCTTCCTCAGAAGACAAAACGCAAAGAACAGTGCTACAAATGCTTATATAGATCTCCTAATTAATAATTAAACACTCAATGAATGATAATTAAACTATAAGCCAATTAGCAATGCAAATAAACAGCTGAGCCATACAGCCAAAGAACTGCAGAGGTATGGGAAAAACCGAGCAAACTAAAATTAAATAACCTTATACATTCAATAAACAGCATGCTTCAAACAGGCAGCAAGATGTTATACTTAAATTAAAAATGACAACATTCCAACACATTAATGTAACGTAATATGAAAGGTTGTAAAATTACAATAAAATCTCAATGTTAAAAACTTTATTAAAAACTTTATTAAAACCTATAAGAAATAGTTTACTTTTAAAACAGAAACCAAATTAAATGTTTGTACCCCACGCAAAGACACAACTAAAGGAAACAATCATCTCTTAAAGGCCAAATACTTTAACAAACACCCAACAGACACAATGTCATTTAATCCTGGGTAAAAGTAAGAAGCAGTACGTATCTGCCAACTCAGTTCATCTATTTCGAGTTGTGTTTGCCAAGGGCCACCCCTACTATCCGGGGTTATATGTTTCAAGATTGTAAATTTGAAACAATGATCATGGTTCATCATAATGTGCTTAGCTAAAGCATTTGAGAGGTCATTTTTGGTTATAGCGTATTGATGCTCATAAATACGTTTTTTGAGCTTTAGCTCAGTTTTGCCTATATAATAGGCAGCACATATTTGACATACAGCTGCGTAGACCACACATTTGGTGTTACAGTTAGCTTTTACATTAATGCTGCACAAATAATCACCCAGCTTAACCTGTGAGTCCGTACAGATAAACTTACATTGATTGCAGCTCCCACATTTATTAATACCATTACCGTGGTTCCAAAAGGGTTTTAAGAGTTCTACCTCTCCTAAAAGTAATATGAGGTCTTTCACCTAATTTGTTAAAAATACCGTTATCTTCTTTAATAAACGCCCAATTTTTGTTCAGAACATTCCTGATTTGTACATGGTTAGTACTAAATGTACATAAAAATCGTGTGTTGAATTGTGACGTAGAAGGATCTGGCAAAAACTCACTGGATGTATGGAAAATTAAACTTTCAGTTTCATCAGAAGTTTCAAGAAGTGAATCTTGATGCCTACAAGGTGCAAGTGGTGACAGATGTGTAATAAGGGGAGCAAGAATGGGTTTAAAATACCCACTCAATCTTTTGTTAATAACTTCAGATTTAATTTCTTGTATAAGGGGAAGGGGGTAACCTCTGTCAAAGAACGTATCACAAAGCAATTCACATTCTTTTAAAAAATCCTCAGTTTCGGACACCATCCTTGCAGCCCTAACCATCTGCCCTTTAACCACAGCCTTCTTTTGATAATGGGGGTGGCAACTTGAAAAATGAAGAAAAGAGTTAGAGTAGGTAGGTTTACGATATATGGCACTTTTAAATTTATTGTTAACTTGATCCTTAGTAAGCAAGATGTCCAAATAACTGATGGTAAAATCTTGTAAATTAAATGTGAACTCTAAAAAGGTGGTTGTTTTGGACAAAAATTCTAAAAATAAAGGTACGTTGTCAGGGGATCCCTTCCAAAGGATGAACATGTCGTCCTGGTATCGTGTGTACCAGGCGACATGGGTAGAGAACAGTTCAGATGGAAAGACGAATTTTTTCTCCCAATAAGCCAACACAACGTTCGCAAAACAACCACCACAAGGTGACCCCATAGCCACACCTGATTTCTGCCGATAAATTTGCCCATCAAATAGCAAAAAATTATTGGACAAAACAATGTCTAACAAAGTTGCTATAACATGAACAACATCATTGTTTATCTTAAGGTCATACATAAACTCTCTTACCCATTCGATTCCTATAGTCTGGGGAATAACCGTGTATAAATCTTTAATATCTATGGTTAAAAACCAATAGTCACTATCAAAGGGAATGTTGTTAAGATTCTCTAAAAAACTCCAGGAATCCTTGCATATTTGTTTTTCTTGGTTGATACATGGCTTCAAAATACTATCGACGTATTTTATGACGCATAAGTAGCAGAGCCTCTTCCGTCAACAATAGGACGGAATGGAGGTTCAATAAGTGATTTGTGGATCTTAGGGATTCCAAATAAAACAGGAATCCTAGGTGCCACTATTGTGAGATACTGAAGTAACTCAATGTCAATTACTTTTTCCAAAAATAGATCTTCTATCGTACTGTTAATTTTGCTATGAGCAATGTTGATCTCATTTTTACTAACCTTTTGGTAAAAATCGTTAGTGAGAAGCTCGTTAATTCTTTCAACATAAAGAAATTGGTCCATTAGGACCAATCCACCACCCTTATCTGGCTTCATTACCCTAATATTACAATCATGCAAAATTTTAATAAATTCACGTTGGGATTGTGTGATATTACAAGAAAAAGGGTGGGGGGGCTTTTTTGTTAGCATTCAGAGCCCTAAGGTCCAATTCACAAACTCTTTCAAAAATACGCAAGGTGTCATGTAGTGGTGGATTAAATACACTAGGGACTCTTAAATGAGGTTGGTGCACAGTACTGTCACCAAAAAGCAGTTTAAGATTTAGTTTTCTCACATATAGCTTAAGGTCAGTAATAGCTTTAACTAAATCAAAACTAGAGTCCGGAACAAAGGACAAACCTTTTGAGAAAAACCTTACAATATCAGAATCTATAGTGAAGGAAGTGTAATTAAACACTTTAAAATCACAGGTAGCATCACAAACAATGACAGGATCAGAAAATCTACTCATAAAGTCTTGTATTAGGTTTTCCGATTCCGAAAATAGTTTTGATTGTACTTCCCTTGACGTTGTTGTTGCTGTTGTTGTTGCTTTGGTTTTCTCCCCTGTTGCTGTCCCTGCTGAAAATTTTTTTGTTGTTGTTGTTGTTGATTAAGAGAAGTATTAGTTGACTGAGAAGGCATAGGGTTATCAATAAAATCAAAGCCCTCATCAGACAAATCTCCGTCACAACTATTATTCCTGTTGTTAAAATTACTTTCATTTCTTTGGGCCGAAAACCCTAGATCATCAGCATGGTTGTTACCATCAGTGAAAGCCAAATCACGTGCCTCAACAAACCTAGTCTCTTGTGGCTTGTTGGGAGCCACCCCTTTTCTTTGAAATTTATTGAAAACAACAGGGGGGTGAGGGTAAGCAGTGTTGGATGCGTATTCATGTGTATCCCTTTTGATTTTCTTAGACTTAGTGTTAATCATTTTGTTTAATGATGCTTCTATACTCGAAAAAATGCAAGTATAGTCATATTTGTATCTAAAAAAATCAACATCCCTTTTAATGTTGTTTTCAAGGTCAGATAGTTCACCTTTTAGTAAATCAATGTCTCTATTATAATGCGAAATTAACAAACCCATAAACTCAAAGGCTTGTTTGTCAAATAGCTGTAATAGTTCTCTGTGGAATTCGGAGCCCTCCACGAGCCCCACAGGGAACCGCCATTGTCTGAGCCCTTTAGGCACCAAGTTTTTTGTTAAACATTCCTGCAAATATGAAACTTCAAGTTGCAGTTTCCTGCACTTGAACATTTTACTGTCAAACAAGTTAATAGACTCAGAGATGGTACTTACTGATTGTTCATCACTTCGTGAATCGTTTGTGTTAGATCCATTAAAAAAAATCGATTTTGTTCAAAACCGAATTCAAGTTAGGACAGCTGAACCCCTGGGAGTCGTTGTTACGTTGTAAACTATTGGCTCTTGTAACAGTAATGTGAGAGCCCTGCCCTGGTTGAATGGAAACACCAGGTGAAGAGATATTTAATCCAAACGCATCAGTTGCAACATCGCTGTTATTAGCAGACCGGCAAATATTAGCAGTCTGACTCACTCCATTTGTGTTTAACGCTTGTTCCGTTCCAGGACCAAAAGAGTTTGATTTAGTAGCACGCTGTCCCTGCACTTGTAGTCCATCCATCCTCTGCGTAAGATCATCTAATCGGCCCATAATCAAGTTTAACAGAGTAGTTAGATTACCCTGTCCGTTGCCATCATCAGTAGATGTAAGGGTAGGAGCTGTGCCTTGCCCAGGTGCTGGCGTGAACAAAAAACCTTGGGAAGAGGAATCCAATTCGCTCATGACAAAAAGACTCAGGGAAACCAAGAAACCAAAAAAATCACAAACTTGAATTGCACAAAAACTGAGCTGGAAACCAATCCCAATGAAGGCTTTTATTTAAAATAACTTCAAATAACTTTAGCGAAACGCTTTCGGAAGGTGCAGTGACCTTCCTTCCTCAGAAGACAAAACGCAAAGAACAGTGCTACAAATGCTTATATAGATCTCCTAATTAATAATTAAACACTCAATGAATGATAATTAAACTATAAGCCAATTAGCAATGCAAATAAACAGCTGAGCCATACAGCCAAAGATCTGCAGAGGTATGGGAAAAACCGAGCAAACTAAAATTAAATAACCTTATACATTCAATAAACAGCATGCTTCAAACAGGCAGCAAGATGTTATACTTAAATTAAAAATGACAACATTCCAACACATTAATGTAACGTAATATGAAAGGTTGTAAAATTACAATAAAATCTCAATGTTAAAACTTTATTAAAAACTTTATTAAAACCTATAAGAAATAGTTTACTTTTAAAACAGAAACCAAATTAAATCTTTGTACTTGCTAAAGACACAACTAAAGGAAACAATCATCTCTTAAAGGCCAAATACTTTAACAAACACCCAATAGACACAATATCATTTAATCCTGGGTAAAAGTAAGAAGCAGTACGTATCTGCCAACTCAGTTCATCTATTTCGAGTTGTGTTTGCCAAGGGCCACCCCTACTATCCGGGGTTATATGTTTCAAGATTGTAAATTTGAAACAATGATCATGGTTCATCATAATGTGCTTAGCTAAAGCATTTGAGAGGTCATTTTTTGTTATAGCGTATTGATGCTCATAAATACGTTTTTTGAGCTTTCGCTCAGTTTTGCCTATATAATAGGCAGCACATATTTGACATACAGCTGCGTAGACCACGCATTTGGTGTTACAGTTAGCTTTTACATTAATGCTGCACAAATAATCACCCAGCTTAACCTGTGAGTCCGTACAGATAAACTTACATTGATTGCAGCTCCCACATTTATTAATATTAAATAATATTATTTAGATAATAGATGAACTGAGTTGGCAGATACGTACTGCTTCTTACTTTTACCCAGGATTAAATGACATTGTGTCTATTGGGTGTTTGTTAAAGTATTTGGCCTTTAAGAGATGATTGTTTCCTTTAGTTGTGTCTTTGCGTGGGGTACAAACATTTAATTTGGTTTCTGTTTTAAAAGTAAACTATTTCTTATAGGTTTTAATAAAGTTTTTAATAAAGTTTTTAACATTGAGATTTTATTGTAATTTTACAACCTTTCATATTACGTTACATTAATGTGTTGGAATGTTGTCATTTTTAATTTAAGTATAACATCTTGCTGCCTGTTTGAAGCATGCTGTTTATTGAATGTATAAGGTTATTTAATTTTAGTTTGCTTGGTTTTTCCCATACCTCTGCAGTTCTTTGGCTGTATGGCTCAGCTGTTTATTTGCATTGCTAATTGGCTTATAGTTTAATTATCATTCATTGAGTGTTTAATTATTAATTAGGAGATCTATATAAGCATTTGTAGCACTGTTCTTTGCGTTTTGTCTTCTGAGGAAGGAAGGTCACTGCACCTTCCGAAAGCGTTTCGCTAAAGTTATTTGAAGTTATTTTAAATAAAAGTCTTCATTGGGATTGGTTTCCAGCTCAGTTTTTGTGCAATTCAAGTTCGTGATTTTTTTGGTTTCTTGGTTTCCCTGAGTCTTTTTGTCATGAGCGAATTGGATTCCTCTTCCCAAGGTTTTTTGTTCACGCCAGCACCTGGGCAAGGCACAGCTCCTACCCTTACATCTACCGATGATGGCAACGGACAGGGTAATCTAACTACTCTGTTAAACTTGATTATGGGCCGATTAGATGATCTTACGCAGAGGATGGATGGACTACAAGTGCAGGGACAGCGTGCTACTAAATCGAACTCTTTTGGTCCTGGAACGGAACAAGCGTTAAACACAAATGGAGTGAGTCAGACTGCTAATATTTGCCGGTCTGCTAATAACAGCGATGTTGCAACTGATGCGTTTGGATTAAATATCTCTTCACCTGGTGTTTCCATTCAACCAGGGCAGGGCTCTCACCTTACTGATACAAGAGCCAATAGTTTACAACGTAACAACGACTCCCAGGGGTTCAGCTGTCCTAACTTGAATTCGGTTTTGAACAAAATCGATTTTTTTAATGGATCTAACACAAACGATTCACGAAGTGATGAACAATCAGTAAGTACCATCTCTGAGTCTATTAACTTGTTTGACAGTAAAATGTTCAAGTGCAGGAAACTGCAACTTGAAGTTTCATATTTGCAGGAATGTTTAACAAAAAACTTGGTGCCTAAAGGGCTCAGACAATGGCGGTTCCCTGTGGGGCTCGTGGAGGGTTCCGAATTCCACAGAGAACTATTACAGCTATTTGACAAACAAGCCTTTGAGTTTATGGGTTTGTTAATTTCGCATTATAATAGAGACATTGATTTACTAAAGGGTGAACTATCTGACCTTGAAAACAACATTAAAAGGGATGTTGATTTTTTTAGATACAAATATGACTATACTCGCATTTTTTCGAGTATAGAAGCATCATTAAACAAAATGATTAACACTAAGTCTAAGAAAATCAAAAGGGATACACATGAATACGCATCCAATACTGCTTACCCTCACCCCCCTGTTGTTTTCAATAAATTTCAAAGAAAAGGGGTGGCTCCCAACAAGCCACAAGAGACTAGGTTTGTTGAGGCACGTGATTTGGCTTTCACTGATGGTATCAACCATGCTGATGATCTAGGGTTTTCGGCCCAAAGAAATGAAAGTAATTTTAACAACAGGAATAATAGTTGTGATGGAGATTTGTCTGATGAGGGCTTTGATTTTGTTGATAACCCTATGCCTTCTCAGTCAACTAATACTTCTCTTAATCAACAACAACAAAAAAATTTTCAGCAGGGACAGCAACAGGAGAGAAAACCAAAGCAACAACAACAGCAACAACAACGTCAAGGGAAGTACAATCAAAACTATTTTCAGAATCGGAAAACCTAATACAAGACTTTATGAGTAGATTTTCTGATCCTGTCATTGTTTGTGATGCTACCTGTGATTTTAAAGTGTTTAATTACACTTCCTTCACTATAGATTCTGATATTGTAAGGTTTTTCTCAAAAGGTTTGTCCTTTGTTCTGGACTCTAGTTTTGATTTAGTTAAAGCTATTACTGACCTTAAGCTATATGTGAGAAAACTAAATCTTAAACTGCTTTTTGGTGACAGTACTGTGCACCAACCTCATTTAAGAGTCCCTAGTGTATTTAATCCACCACTACATGACACCTTGCGTATTTTTGAAAGAGTTTGTGAATTGGACCTTAGGGCTCTGAATGCTAACAAAAAAGCCCCCCACCCTTTTTCTTGTAATATCACACAATCCCAACGTGAATTTATTAAAATTTTGCATGATTGTAATATTAGGGTAATGAAGCCCGATAAGGGTGGTGGATTGGTCCTAATGGACCAATTTCTTTATGTTGAAAGAATTAACGAGCTTCTCACTAACGATTTTTACCAAAAGGTTAGTAAAAATGAGATCAACATTGCTCATAGCAAAATTAACAGTACGATAGAAGATCTATTTTTGGAAAAAGTAACTGACATTGAGTTACTTCAGTATCTCACAATAGTGGCAACTAGGATTCCTGTTTTATTTGGAATCCCTAAGATCCACAAATCACTTATTGAACCTCCATTCCGTCCTATTGTTGACGGAAGAGGCTCTGCTACTTATGCGTGCGCAAAATACGTCGATAGTATTTTGAAGCCATGTATCAACCAAGAAAAACAAATATGCAAGGATTCCTGGAGTTTTTTAGAGAATCTTAACAACATTCCCTTTGATAGTGACTATTGGTTTTTAACCATAGATATTAAAGATTTATACACGGTTATTCCCCGGACTATAGGAATCGAATGGGTAAGAGAGTTTATGTATGACCTTAAGATAAACAATGATGTTGTTCATGTTATAGCAACTTTGTTAGACATTGTTTTGTCCAATAATTTTTTGCTAATTGATGGGCAAATTTATCGGCAGAAATCAGGTGTGGCTATGGGGTTACCTTGTGGTGGTTGTTTTGCGAACGTTGTGTTGGCTTATTGGGAGAAAAAATTCGTCTTTCCATCTGAACTGTTCTCTACCCATGTCACCTGGTACACACGATACCAGGATGACATGTTCATCCTTTGGAAGGGATCCCCTGACAACGTACCTTTATTTTTAGAATTTTTGTCCAAAACAACCACCTTTTTAGAGTTCACATTTAATTTACAAGATTCTACCATCAGTTATTTGGACATCTTGCTTACTAAGGATCAAGTTAACAATAAATTTAAAAGTGCCATATATCGTAAACCTACCTACTCTAACTCTTTTCTTCATTTTTCAAGTTGCCACCCCCATTATCAAAAGAAGGCTGTGGTTAAAGGGCAGATGGTTAGAGCTGCAAGGATGGTGTCTGAAACTGAGGATTTTTTAAAAGAATGTGAATTGCTTTGTGATATGTTCTTTGACAGAGGTTACCCCCTTCCCCTTATACAAGAAATTAAATCTGAAGTTATTAACAAAAGATTGAGTGGGTATTTTAAACCCATTCTTGCTCCCCTTATTACACATCTGTCACCACTTGCACCTTGTAGGCATCAAGATTCACTTCTTGAAACTTCTGATGAAACTGAAAGTTTAATTTTCCATACATCCAGTGAGTTTTTGCCAGATCCTTCTACGTCACAATTCAACACACGATTTTTGTGTACATTTAGTACTAACCATGTACAAATCAGGAATGTTCTGAACAAAAATTGGGCGTTTATTAAAGAAGATAACGGTATTTTTAACAAATTAGGTGAAAGACCTCAGATTACTTTTAGGAGAGGTAGAACTCTTAAAACCCTTTTGGAACCACGGTTAGATAAACACTCCCACACTAGTAATGGTATTAATAAATGTGGGAGCTGCAATCAATGTAAGTTTATCTGTACGGACTCACAGGTTAAGCTGGGTGATTATTTGTGCAGCATTAATGTAAAAGCTAACTGTAACACCAAATGCATGGTCTACGCAGCTGTATGTCAAATATGTGCTGCCTATTATATAGGCAAAACTGAGCGAAAGCTCAAAAAACGTATTTATGAGCATCAATACGCTATAACCAAAAATGACCTCTCAAATGCTTTAGCTAAGCACATTATGATGAACCATGATCATTGTTTCAAATTTACAATCTTGAAACATATAACCCCGGATAGTAGGGGTGGCCCTTGGCAAACACAACTCGAAATAGATGAACTGAGTTGGCAGATACGTACTGTTTCTTACTTTTACCCAGGATTAAATGATATTGTGTCTATTGGGTGTTTGTTAAAGTATTTGGCCTTTAAGAGATGATTGTTTCCTTTAGTTGTGTCTTTGCGTGGGGTACAAACATTTAATTTGGTTTCTGTTTTAAAAGTAAACTATTTCTTATAGGTTTTAATAAAGTTTTTAATAAAGTTTTTAACATTGAGATTTTATTGTAATTTTACAACCTTTCATATTACGTTACATTAATGTGTTGGAATGTTGTCATTTTTAATTTAAGTATAACATCTTGCTGCCTGTTTGAAGCATGCTGTTTATTGAATGTATAAGGTTATTTAATTTTAGTTTGCTCGGTTTTTCCCATACCTCTGCAGTTCTTTGGCTGTATGGCTCAGCTGTTTATTTGCATTGCTAATTGGCTTATAGTTTAATTATCATTCATTGAGTGTTTAATTATTAATTAGGAGATCTATATAAGCATTTGTAGCACTGTTCTTTGCGTTTTGTCTTCTGAGGAAGGAAGGTTACTGCACCTTCCGAAAGCGTTTCGCTAAAGTTATTTGAAGTTATTTTAAATAAAAGCCTTCATTGGGATTGGTTTCCAGCTCAGTTTTTGTGCAATTCAAGTTCGTGATTTTTTTGGTTTCTTGGTTTCCCTGAGTCATCTTGCATTCTACTCATTCCATATGCCAGACTGCATATGAGGAAACTTCAGTGCTACCTAAAAAGCCTTTGATGTAAACACTCTCAAGATCTGGAGACTCTTATACCCATGATACCTTGCCTCAGAAAAGATTTTCTTTGGTGGGCAACAAGGGACTACCTTTCTCACCACCCTCCGCCACCCAGACCCTCACCACAGACGCATCAGACTATGCCTGGGGTGCACACCTGGACAGCAGATGCATACAGGCCCAATGGAGCCCACAGCAAATCCATCTGCATATCAACCAAAAAGAGATGATAGCTGTCCAGCACGCCTTGACAGCTTTCAAGCCCCTTCTCTCCCCAGGGGCTCTTCTGATCAAAACAGACAACACCACTGTGATGTGGTATATCAACAAGCAGGGAGGGACTCACTCCTACCCTTTATGCAGGCTGGCCATGACCATTTGGCATACAGCCTCTGCCATGCAACTCCACCTGTTAGCACAATTCCTACCAGGTTCTCAAAACTCACTGGCAGACCACTTAAGCAGAAATCGTCTAGACCCACAAGAGTGGCAGCGTGACTAAAGGACCTTCACCCTAATAACTCAGAAATGGGGCAACCCGAAGGTCGACCTCTTTGCCTCCCACACCAACCATCAGCTCAGCAAATTCTGCACCAGGGAGCATCACTGCATGGCTTGAAAAGGGGATGTGCTGTCCTTCCCCTGGATCACTTATCGGTCAATGCCTTTCCTCCACTACCTCTCATCCCCAGGGTCCTGTTCAAAATAAAGGAGGAAAAAACAAGGACAAGTCTTATTGCTCCAGACTGACCTTGCCAGCACTGGTACCCACTGCTGCGCAGCCTGTCCCCACTGCCACCATAGCATCTCACTCAGATTCCAACCCTCCTGACCCAGAGGGAATAAAAATTCATGCATCCGCAATTGCAGACCATCAGTTTGCAGCTTGGCTTATTCCCTAACCCCCGATCAATCTGCCAACCTCAGTAAACAGGTTCTAGATGTTATACATGAGGCCAGATGCCCTAGTACTAGAAAGTCTTATGCTGACAAATGGAAAAGGTTTTGCACCTGGATTCAGGCTAAGGGAGCCAATACTGCACAGCCCTCACTCTCTCTCATCCTGGATTATTTAGCTGACCTACTGCATAGTGGTCTCTCTTTTTCCTCTATTAAAATTCATGCCTGTACTATCTCTGCTCATTTCCCCACTGAGCAGCCACTTTTCTCATACCCTCTGATCAAACAGTTCTTAAGAGGGGCTAGCAACTTGAGGCCACCCAGAAGAGCACCAACCCCAGCTTGGGACCTTAACTTTGTGTTGGAAAAGCTCACCCTGCCCCCCTTCGAACCAGCCTCTTCAGCAGAGCTAAAATTTCTCTCCTGGAAGACAGCTTTTCTTCTGGCCATCACTTCAGCCAGAAGAGTTTCTGAGCTTCAAGCATTCATGGCTGTGGAACCCTTCATCATCTTCCATGCTGACAGGGTATCCCTCCGGACTAACCCATCCTTCAAGCCTAAGTTGGTGTCCAGTGTGGCTCTCAACCAATCCAGTCATTTGCCCACCCTTTTCCCTAACCCACAGAACAAGGGGGAAAGGATCCTGCACATTCTAGATGTGCACAGACAGCTCAGATTCTATCAAGACAAGACTAAGTCCTTCAGAAAGTCTGATCAATTGCTGGTTAGCTTTGCTGTATGGGCAGAGGGCAAAGCCATCTCCAAACAAACCATTTCCAAATGGATAGCACACTGCATCCATTTTTGCTACAAGCAACACGGAAAGCCTTCCCCCAAGGGGGTCAGCACTCACTCCACCAGAGCAGCCTCCACCTTTGCATCTTTCTTCAGAGGAGTCCCCACCAGGAACATCCTGGAGGCTGCCACCTGGACATCTGTTGACACCTTAACCAAACATTACCACCTGCCTATCTTCTCCAAATCCAGGGCAGGGTTTGCCTGTGCAGTCTTGCAGGGCATCTTAGCCAGCCCCTAGTTTCCTTGACTGCCCCCACCCATTTCCTCAGCCTCCACCTCTGCATCTTTCTTCAGAGGAGTCCCCACCATTAACATCCTGGAGGCTGCCACCTGGACATCTGTTGACACCTTAACCAAATATTACCACCTGCCTATCTTCTCCAAATCCAGGGCAGGGTTTGCCTGTGAAGTCTTGCAGGGCATCTTAGCCAGCCCCTAGTTTCCTTGACTGCCTCCACTCATTTCCTCAGCTTTGGGAATCGACCCAAATGTGATGACTGCAACAGTGAAACACGAAAAACATAATACATTTGTGTACACTTACCGTAAATGTAGATGTTCTAGTGTATTCGCTGTTGCAGTCCTGGTTTCCCTCCCTCCATCCCCCTCTTCTTTCTTCTCTTTCCTTACAAGGGACATATTGGTATTTACTTTCTACTGGTGGGGTTCTTCCACCAGAACCTGGCTCCCACTTGGGGGCTCCTGACAGGTTAGGGCAAGAAAAACTGATGTAATGGCATCGGCTGCCTTACTTTATACTACTGACGATCTGACATCAGTCCTGAAGCGACAACAACCAATGCAGAAATACTAAGCCTCTGGTATTTGGGCCGGCCGAGGGCTATCCTGGCAGGGATAACACAAATGTGATGACTGCAACAGTGAATACACTCGAACATCTACATTTATGGTAAGTGTACACAACTGTACTTTGTGTTGTTTTTAGTGGTCTTAATTTTTGCTCCATTCCCTGAGACTTCCCTAATAGCCATTCCTGTAGTAAAACTACAGATATGGTTTCAGGACCTGCTGCTGCTTGCAAGAAAAAAGTAACTTTGCTATTTGGAGCTATCGAGTTCGTAGCCTACGCTAACTTTTGCTTCAACATTTTGAAAGCCTCTTCCTCTATGGACCCCCATTGCAACATTATGGACGTTGTTTTGTTCCACTAGCATCATGTACAGTGGTGCTGCCACTGCTGCATAATCCTCAGTAAATTCTCTGATTCATGATTTGCATAAATTTTGTAGATCTGCACCATCAAAGGCATTGGTAAACCTAGTATTCCTTTTACCCTCTCCTTACAAAATGTCCTGCCTGTAGGTGCTATAGTTCCCAAAAATGTTACTTCCTACCACATGAACTGTATTTTTGACTTGTTTACTTTGAACCCTGCCTCTTGTAATGCCTGCACCTTCTTTAAATGCCTGTAATGCTCATCAGCTGTTTCCAAATGTCATCAGAGTAATGAATTACATTATCTGGCAGCTTTATTTTTTGCAACAGCTGTCCCAGAATTTGATGAAAAATCACTGGGCTATTTTGAAACCCTAGAAGTAACAGTGTCATCACATACTGTTGATTTTCCAAAGTGAACGCAAACTTGTGCCGCTCCTTTTCCTGCAGTGGAACAGCAAAAAAAAAATCCATTTTCTAAACCAGTTACTGAAAACCACTTACTAGTGGGTTTAATTTTTGCTGACAATTCTGAAACCCCAGGTATCTGATGAGCCCTTGGGATTGTGCAGTCATTTACCCTCCTAAGATCCAGCACCAATCTGTAGCTACCCTCCTCCTTTAACACTGGCCATATAGCAGAATTTGTTGGACTATGTCCCTTTTTAATAATGCCTGCCTGCTCCCATTCTTGAATGCATTTCCTCATGTTATTTTGAGCCTCTATTGGAATTGGGTACTGTTTTTTTTTTTTTTTGGAAAAGTGGAATAAAATCATTTGGACGACTGCCACTATGGCCTCCCTTAGCTTACCACAGTCTGTTATGGATTTTGTCCGTAAATCCCGAAGTGTTTTCCAACTTTTCACACATTTCATTTTGCTCATTTGACATTTCCACCTCAATTCTTTCCTTCTATCTACTTGATCTACTTCTGTTACTATAGATTGTGCATATTTGCCTCCGGTCCCTGCACTATCCTCCCTAGAATCCTGTTTGAGAAGTCTATCAGTGTTCCAGCTTTGATAATATAACCATCCCAAAAATTGTTTCACAGCTAGGATGAAACAAAAAGGTTGCCTTCAGCAGTTCTCCATCCTCTTCAAATCTAATGTCAACTGGTTGACTACTGATAGTTATTAGAGTTTCCATTCAATCCCAAAATAACTGTTTTCGTTTGATTACTTTTCAATCTTCTATTTGTTACTGAGACTGCTGCTCCGATATCTACCAGAACATTTTGCCACAGTATCCATTCAACCCATAGGGTGACCAGTGGTCTTCCATCATCACCCAGAGTAAGAGACCAACCAGGTGATTTGGGCAGGGGGACACAACCCTACTCTCAACCTCCCGAGGGTGGTTCTGACATCAAACGTGTCACTGAATGCACCAAATGAACTCCCTCTGCTTTCCCTTATTCCTCATCATCTTTGGCAACGTACACAATTCTATTTATTTCTCTCAAAATATTTTCTGACTTACTTTCAAGATTATCCCTTATCACATACTCTGCTGCGCATACATTCCCTCTGCTATCTGTGATTTTCTATAACTTTTATTCGTTTGATTATAGCAATGATTCTGATTTTATACTGTTCTGCTGGATATAACCCTGTTCTGTTTGCTTACTTTTCCATTTTTTATAATGCTGGAAATCCTGTTTTACATGTCTTATCTTCTTGCAGAAAAAACAGGTTACTTCCTTAATTTCCCTGCCTGGATCACTACTTCCTACCTGAGTATGGTCAGTATTGTTCTTCCCCCTTTTTGGGCATTACTCCACCTTTTTCCTCACCTCACCACATATACCTTGCTCTGTTCCTCCACATCTTCCTCAGTACAGAAAATGTTTTGCATTGTACACTGCTTACCATCCATTTTCTGACCCTTCGTCAATCAACTCACCACTTCCTTCAGTGATGTTCTTCCTGTTTCACTGTTGCAGTCATTACATTTGGGTAATCTGCTGGCAGGTTGCCCTCATAACAAAGTCTTGGGTCCTGCGTTGGTTGCTGTCCCTTCTTCCATGACGTCAGGTCCTCAGGGCATCAGTCTTTCTTACCGTGCGGTGCACGAAGCAGAAGCAGTTCACAAGTGCCGGTCGGCCAACTCCTGAAATTTTCATTTTCAAGTTTCAGAACCGAAGTCTTCAACTTAAAGCTAAGTACCCCATTGGGGAAACTTTTTCTTGCTCCTTACCGATGTCAGTAAAAGTTAATAATTGCATTACTTGTGGGAAGCAAATACCTCATAAAGATTTTCATTTGTATTGTATTCCTTGCCTAAGCCCTGACCACGAAGTACCTTACTGTCAGTTTTGTGCTTTATTTAATCAGCGCACTGTCCGTTGTCTGTACATTTTTGCCTCTAAATATTTCGGTTCTCAGTTTAATTATCCAGAAATTACATCGGTTAGCCATCCAACTACCGGAATTCTGAAAAAACATAAAGAAAAAGACAGAGACAGGCCGTTGAGGTCCAAAACTGCCGATGACGCTTCTCCTAAGCCAGTCGCCAGTTCGCCGGTACTCAGTGAGGCGCTTTTGCAGCTCCTTATACCCGCTACTTCTGACACGCAGGCCTCTACTGAGACCCATTCGGAGTCCGGTATGCAGCGAGATGCTTCACCTATGGAACCCGCAGATGTCTCTACCTTGGATGGGTCCGGAGCCGCTGTGCAGGCACCGGCTTCTGAGGATGTATTCAGGCCTACAGACTTGCATGTTAAACCCACTCCACCTTCTATTCTAAGGCCTAAATCTCGATCTATGTCTAAAAAACTGACGCCTAGGCCACTTATTCAGGCCTCTATGCTTAAAAAAACAAATTATCAAAATGGCTGAAGATCTTATTACTCTAATCAGGGGTAGTCAAACCCCCCCCCTTCTAAGAGGACTAGGACTGACCTTGACTATGAATCTTCTGATCAGGACTCTGTTTCTTCTAATTTTTCCTATGACCTAGATTTGTCCATGCCTACTTATGAGGATTCTGATGCAGAGGATTACATTCCCTCTGCTTCCCCCCTGAGGATTTTTCTTTTAGGGAAACTTTACATACCTTAAGGGAGCATTTCTACTGGGAAAGTCAGAAATTTTCTGAATCTAAAAAGAGGCTTAGGGATTTCCTTCTTCTACCTCAGCATAGGCCTTTGGCTGTACCTCCTGTACTAGACATTGTTGATGATGTGTTTTCAGAATCCAGTATGGCTCCTTATTCCCTGCCTCCGGCTCCTAGTAAACCTGACAGATACTACAGGGTTCCTGAGTCCCACAAGTTCCTTTTCAAAAATCCTGTTGCGGATCCAGAAACCATTTCTCAGGGGCCCAAGGGCATTAAGGCCTCTACTGCTAAAAATCCTACCCCTTCTGATAGAGACTCCAGGGCGCTGGATAGATGGGGTAAAAAGGTTTATACTTCTGCAACCTTGGCAATCAGGGCTTTAAACTGCCAATTTCATATGCTAAAATATCAACAGCATATTATGGGACAGCTTAAACAAAAAATGATGTTGATTTTTGACTGTGTGGAAAATAAAGATTTATAGGATTTATTGCGTTCTGCTGAACAAGTTGGAAAACATGCTTTGCAATGTGGTTTTGATTCTTTAGATGCCTCCTGCAGGGCTGTGGTTACTGGGTCTGTGCGTAGAAGGCATGCTTGGCTTAAGGAGCAATCTCTGCCTGATCATGTTAAAGCAAAATTGTTGGCTGCTCCTTTAAATCAGGACCGCCTGTTTGGCAATAAGGCTGAAGAAGTTCTAAAAAAGATGGAGGATAAAGCTAAATCTATGCAAACTGTAAAAGATTTCTTACAAGTGCAACCTCCAAGATTTAGTAGGCACTGGCCTACTAAGAAGTGGTCCTTTCCAGCTCCCTGCAGATTCACTCAAACCAAACCCAGACACACCAAAAGCACCAGGTTTCAGTCCCAAGGGACTCTCAGAACTAAGAAATGGGGGGCATCCACTTCCAAATCTGGGAAATAACAAGACCCCCCCCCCCTTATGGTAAACAGTCTCAGTGACTTTCCTTTAAAATTGCCAAACACTTACCTTTCAGTCGCCCATTTGGGGGGAAAGATTGCTCTTCATGCAAAAAACTGGGAACTCATAACCCAGGACAAATGTGTTTTATATGTAGTGTCCCAGGGATACAGATTTAATTTCCACACTTTGCCAACACCAAACGGGTGGCCAGACCTGCCCCCAAATCAGTGGGCAGAGGCTCAGAAACAAGTACTTTCCCTCTTAAACATGAGGGCTATTCAACTGATACCATTAGAGGAAAAGGGACAAGGTTTCTATTCCAGGCTTTTCCTGGTACCCAGAAAAGACAAATCTTGGCGTCCAATTCTGGACCTGTCTACTTTAAACACCTTTCTGGATATTCCAAAATTCAAGATGCTGACTCTTCACCAGTTACTTCCTATGCTAAGCAAAGGTGCCTGGCAACTCTAGATTTAAAAGAAGCTTACCTGCATATCCCAATCAGGGAATCTTGGAGAAGATACCTACGCTTCAAAGCAGGCTATTTGCATTGTCAGTTCTCTGCACTGCCCTTTGGCTTGTCTACTGCGCCCAGGTTATTCACAAAGTGCCTGGCTCCAGTAATTGCAGTTTGCAGACAAAGAAATATTCAGATATAGCCATACCTGGACGATTGGCTAATTCAGGTAGAAAACCAGGCCATACTTATAAATCATCTGGTGTTTGCAAAAAAGGGTTCTAACTTGTCTAGGGTACACCATAAACGAAAAGAAATCACAACTGGTACCCTCTCAACAGATTACATTCCTGGGTGCAAGCTTGAATACAACTGTCCAAATGGCTTTCCTCACGCCAGAAAAGCAAATTCATTTGGTAACTTACTTCAAACAAATGGCAACAAAAGCCCTGCTATCTGCAAGACAAATACTGCAAGCCTTGGGGTTCATGGCCTCCTGCATTCTTCTAATTCTATATTCAAGACTGCATATGAGGAAACTTCAGTGGTACTTAAAAGGTCTGTGGAGTCAACATTGTCATAGCCTGGAAACAATGGTTGCTATCATACCTTGCCTACGCCTGGAGTTCCTGTGGTGAGCAGAGGCCTGCCACCAAAACAAGGGATTGCTGTTCACACTACCCCCTGCAATCCAAACTCTAACTACAGATGCATCAGACTATGCATGGGGGGCTCACCTGGCAGGGAAGTGCATTCAGGGCAAATGGAGCCCAAATCAAATGCACCTACATATCAATCAAAAATAAATGTTAGCTGTACAGAATGCTCTGACAGCCTTCAAGGACTACATTCATCCAGCACAACTAATGGTAAAGACGAACAACACCACGGTTATGTGGTACATAAACAAGCAGGGGGGGGGGTGCACATTCCTACCCCCTCTGCAGACTAGCCATGGCATTGTGGAACACGGCCTTGAGCTATCAAGTACAACTACAAGCTCATTTCCTGCCTGGAAAACTGAATACACTGGCAGACGGACTAAGTAGAAATCTCATGGACCCACACAAGTGGAAACTGGAACCAGGGATTTTCAACATGTTGACAAGCAAATGGGGGAGCCCAGACATAGATCTATTTGGCTCCCCCCACAACTATCAGTTGGGCAAATTTTGCACAAGGACTCCTCACAAAAAAGCCTGGAAAGTGGATGCTCTATCATTCAGCTGAAAAAACATATCAGTCTACGCCATTCCCCCTCTGCCTCTGCTCTCCAAAGTTCTGCTAAAAGTCAAACAGGACAAACCAAAAATGATTTTGATTGCTCCAGACTGGCCATGCCAACATTGGTACCTACTCCTGCGCAGTGTGTCACAAATTTCTCCATGGCACCTGCCTCAGACACCTGCCTTACTGTCTCAGCAGGAGAACCAAATCCTGCATCCTCAGCTCCCAACATTGAACCTTGCTGCTTGGCTAATCACTTAAATTCACCCTTAGCACCCCTTAGCAAACCTGTGATGGATGTCATCTTGGAGGCGAGAAGACCTAGCACTAGGAACTCTTATGCTGACAATTAGAAAAGATTCTGTGTTTGGAATCAATCTCAAGGGATGAGCACAGCAGTGCCCAATTTACCTCAGATTTTACAATACCTAACTGAGATGCTTCACAAGGGACTGTCTTTTTTTTCCCTCCATTAAAATCCACGCCTCAGCCATTTCAGCTCATTATAACACAGAACCTCCCCTCTTCTCTCATCTTCTGCTCAAGCAGTACCTCAGAGGGGCCAAAAACTTGAGACTTCCCAGGAGAGCTCCAACCCCTGCCTGGGACCTTAACTTTGTATTGGAGAAACTCACTTTACCTCCTTTCGAGCCAGCTGCTACTGCAGACTTAAAATTTCTTTCTTGGAAAACAGCTTTCCTTTTAGCAGTCACTTCAGCTAGAAGGATGTCTGAGTTACAGGCCCTTATGGCAGTGGAGCCTTTCATCATTTTTCATGCGGACAGGGTGTCGCACAGGACCAATCCATCCTTCATGCCCAAGGTGGTATCCAGTGTGGCTCTTAATCAGTCCATTCATTTGCCAACTTTCTTTCCCAATCCACAGAACAAAGGGGAACGGATTCTGCATTCATTGAATGTGCACAGAGAACTCAGATTCTACTTGGACAGGACTAAGCCTTGAAGAAAATCTGAACTGCTGGTAGCATTTGCTGCAGGGGCAGAGGGAAAGGCTATTTCAAAAGAAACAATTTCTAAATGGATAAGCCATTGCATTCATTTCTGCTATAAGCACCATGGAAAACCTATCCCCCAGGGGATCAGATCTCATTCCACCAGGGCTGCATCTACTTCTGCAGTCTTTCTCAGAGGTGTTCCTACCAGGGATATTCTAGAAGCTGCTACCTGGAGTTCAGTTCATACTTTCACCAAGCATTACCATTTACAAATTTTCCCTAAATCCAGAGCTGCCTTTGCCGCTGCTGTCTTGCAGGGCCTTATAGCTGGTCCTAATGCTGTATAAATCCATCCTCCCAACCATAGCTTTGGGAATCTACCCAAATGTAATGACTGCAACAGTGAAACACGAAGAACATAGTACAGTTGTGTACACTTACCATAAATGTAGATGTTAGAGTGTATTCACTGTTGCAGTCCTGGATGTTCTTCGTGTTTCACTGTTGCAGTCATTACATTTGGGGTAATCTGCTGGCAGGTTGCCCTCATTCAGCCTGAATTCCAAAGTCTTGGGTCCTGCATCGGTTGCTGTCTTCTCTTCCATGACTTCAGGTCGTCAGGGGTATAAAACATGCAGCAGATGTCATTTTCTTTAGTCTTTCTTGTTGCGCGGTGCCCGAAGCAGAAGCATTTCGCAAGTGCAGGTCGGACGACTACTGAAATATTCGAGTTTGAGTTTTAGAACCAAAGTCTTCACTAAAGCTAAGTACCCGCTAGAAACTTTTTCTTGCTTTTTACCGATGTCAGAAAAAGTTAATAATTGCATTACTTGTGGGAAGCAAATACCTCATAAGGATTTCCATTTATACTGTATTCCTTGCCTAGGCCCTGATCACAATGGGCCTGGCTGTCGGTTTTGTGCTAGATTTAACCAACGCACTATTAAGCGTCTGCATATTTTTGCATCATAATATTTTGGAAACAGATTTAACTACCCAGAAATGTTGTCGGATAGCAATCCGACTACCGGAGTTCATAAACGCAAAGAAAAGGACAGAGAAAGACAGTCAAGATCCAAAACCGACGACGAAGCTTCTCCTAAGCCAGTCGCCTGTTTGCCAGTACTCATTGAGGCGCCTTCACAGCCCCTGATACCTGCTACCTTCGAGTCGCAGGCCTCTACAGACACCCATGTTGAGTCCAACATGCCGCTAGATACTCAAGGTATTGGACCGATAAATGTATCTCCCTCGGATGGGTCCGGAGCCGCTGAGCAGGCACCGGATTCTGAGGGTGTATTCAGACCTCAACATCTGTACATAAAATCAATGAAAGCTGCAAAACCAAAGACAAAAGCAACTTCTAAACCTAAAAAACCGACGCATGCGCCACGTGCACAGGCCTCTATGCCTAAAAAAACAGATGATCAAAATGGCTGAAGACCTTATTACCTAGATCAGGGGTACCCCCTCCAGATAAGAGGCTTAGGCAAGACACTGATTATGAATCTTCAGATCAGGTTTCTATTTCTTCTGATTCCTCTTCTGATCAAGAATTATCTATACCTCCCTATGAGGGTTCTGATGCTGAGGAGTCTATTCCATCTGCATCTCCTCCTGAGGATTATTCATTTGGAGAAACCTTGCATACGTTGAGGGAGCATTTTCACTGGGAGAGTCAAGACTTCTCAGAATCAAAAAGAGGCTCAGGGATTTCCTTCTTCTCCCTCAGCACAAGCCTTTAGCCATTCCCCCTGTTTTAGACATTGTGGATGATGTGTTTTCGGAGTCAAGCTTGACCCGACTCCTTACCTCAGGCTCCCAGTAAGCCTGACAGATATTACAGAGTCCCTGACTCACATAAATTTTTATTTAGAAACCCTGTTGCTGATCCTGAAACTATTTCACAGGGTCCAAAGGGAGTTAAGGCCTCAAAAGCAAGAAACCGTACCCCCCTCTGACAGAGATTCTAGGGCACTGGACAGATGGGGAAAAAGGTTTATACATCTACAACCTTGGCAATCAGGGCCTTAAATTGTCAATTTCATATGCTTAAGTACCAACAACTTGTTATGGGATTGCTGAAACAGAAAATGATGTTGATTTCAGAATGTACAGAAAATAAAGAATTGCAGGAATTATTGCATGCAGCTGAACAAGTTGGAAAGCATACTTTGCAATGTGGTTTTGATTCTTTAGAGGCATCCTGTAGGGCCGAAGTCACTGGATCTGTGTGTAGGAGGCATGCCTGATTAAAGGAACAAAATTTGCCTGATCATGTTAAAGCTAAATTGCTAGATGCACCTTTACAGCATGATTCTCTGTTTGGTATTAAGGCAGAAGAGGTTTTAAAAAAAATGGAAGGCAAAGCTAAGTCTATGCAAACTGTTAAAGATTTCTTACAAGTGCAGCCACCAAGATTCCGTAGACACTGGCCTACAAAAAATTGGTCCTTTCCTGTGTCAGAGCTCAAAGGGGCAAATCCAGACGCTATAAGGATTCCAGGTACCAGGCTCAAGACTCATACAAGTCCAAGCAATGGGGCACATCCACCTCCAAATCTGAAGGAGATAAAGCACAAACCTACAGAAAGCAATCCCAATGACTTCCCTCTGCCTACACCAAGCACTTATCTTTTGACAGCACCCATAGGGGGACAATTAGCACTTTTTGCTCAGAATTGGCAGTTAATAACCCAGGACAAGTGGGTACTAAACATCTTATCACAGGGATACAGATTCCATTTCCACACTCTGCCAATGCCAAATGGTTGGCCAGATCTGCCAAGAAATCAGTGAGCAGAGGCATAGAAACAGGTTACGTCCCTCATGGATATGGGGGCCATTGTGACAGTACCAGAACAGGAAAAAGGACAAGGCTTTTGCTCAAGGCTGTTCTTGGTACCCAGAAAGGACAAGGACTGGCGGCCAATACTGAATTTATCAATTTTGAACAACTACCTGGACAGTCCAAAATTCAAAATGCTCACTTTGCGGCAGCTTCTGCCCATGCTGGACAAGAATGCTTGGCTGGTGACTTTAGACCTAAAAGAGGCATACCTGCATGTCCCAATAAGACAGTCGTGCAGAAGATACCTCAGATTCAAGGCTGGCTTAATGCATTACCAATTCTCTGCACTGCCCTTTGGCTTATCTACTGCGCCCAGGGTCTTCACAAAGTGCCTGGCACCAGTAATTGCATTTTGCAGTCAAAAAAGTATTCAAATATATCCTTACTTGGACAACTGTCTCATTCAAGCAGAGAACAAGGACACTCTTCTACGACACCTGGCATTTGTGAAAAGGCTTCTAACATGCCTAGGGTACACAATAAACGAAAAGAAATCACAACTGGTACCCTTTCAAAAGATAACATTCCTGGGTGGAAGCTTGAATACAACTGCCCAGATGGCTTACCTCACGCCAGACAAACAAAGGCAACTGACTACTTACTTCAAACTGATGGCAACAAAAACCCAGTCTTCTGCAAGACAAATTCTGCAGGCTCTGGGCTTCATGGCATCCTGCATCCTACTAATTCCATATGCAAGACTGCATATGAGGAAACTTCAATGGTACCTAAAAAGTTTATGGAGTCAACATTCACAGTCTGGAAACAATGACTCCTCTCGTTCTCTGCCTGCAACAGGTGTTTCTATGGTGGGTAAAGGCCTGTCACCAGAACATGGGATGGCCCTTCACTCTACCCCTGCCAGCCAAACCTTAACAACAGATGCATCAGATTATGCAGGGGGGCCCACATGGCAGGAAGATGCATATGGGCACCAAATCAAATGCATCTACATGTCAACCAGAAAGAGATGCTAGTTGTTCAAAATGCCCTAACAGCCTTCAAGGACTTACTTCATCCAGGACAACTACTGATAAAGATGGACAACACCACAGTCCTGTGGTATATAAACAAGCAAGGGGGCACACACTCATACCCCCTATGCAGATTAGCCATGGCACTGTGTGACACAGCTTTGACCTACCAAATACATCTTCAAGCTCAGCTCCTGCCAGGAAAACAAAACACTCTGGCAGACGATTTAAGCAGAAACCTTATGGATCCTCAAGAGTGGAAACTAAATCCACAAGTCTTTGGCATGATAACAGAGAAATGGGGGAGCCCAGACATAGATCTATTTGCCTCTCCTCAAAATTATCAACTGAAAAGATTCTGCACAAGGACTTACCACAGACAAGCATGGAAAGTGGATGCCCTATCCTTCAGTTGGAAAAACCTATCAGTTTATGCCTTTCCTCCTCTGCCTTTTCTACCCAAGGTCCTCCTAAAAGTCAGACAGGAGAAGCCAAAGATGATATTAATTGCCCCGGACTTGCCCCGCCAATACTGGTACCCAATCCTAAGGAAATTGTCTCAATACCCAGCTTGGACCTTGCCTCAAAAACCACAACTACTGTCCCAGCAAAACAATCAGATCCTGCACAATCAACTACAGACTCTGAACCAGGCAGCATGGCTAATCCAGTAATCATACAAACGACACCTCTCAGTAAAGCTGTGATGGATGTCATTTTGGAAGTCAGAAGGCCTAGTACTAGAAAATCTTATGCTGACAAATGGAAGAGATTCTGTGCTTGGAATCAAGCACAAGGAACTGATACAGCAGAACCACATATTCCTCAGATATTACAATACTTAACTGAGATGCTTGACAAAGGCCTATCTTTCTCATCAATCAAAATCCATGCCTCTGCCATTTCGGCTCATTACAATACAGAGCCACCAATCTTTTCTCATAGTTTACTAAAGCAGTATCTTAGAGGAGCCAAAAAATTTTAAGGCCTCCTAGAAGATCACCATTACCTGCATGGGACCTCAATTATGTGTTGGAAAAGCTCACTCTGCCTCCATTTGAACCAGCTGCTACCACTGATATAATTTTTTTATCATGGAAGACAGGTCTACTACTAGCAATTACTTCAGCAAGAAGAGTTTTAGAGCTGCAGGCCCTCATGGCTGTGTAGAGCCTTTTTATCATATTTTACCCAGACAGGGTGTCTCTGAGGACAAATCCTACTTTTATGCCAGTGTGGCTCTTAACCAAACAATTCATCTGCCAACTTTTTATCCAAATCCAGAGAACAAAGGAGAGATAATTCTGCATTCCTTGGACGTACACATACAGCTAAGATTCTACTTGAGCAGGACTAAAGCTCTAAGAAAAACTGAGCAATTACTAGTGTCACATGCTGCAGTATCAGAAGGAAAGGCTATTTCAAAGCAGACAATTTCAAAGTGGATAAGCCATTGCATCCATTTCTGCTACTTACACCATGGCAAACCTGTGCCCAAGGCCATTAGGTCTCACTCCACCAGAGCTGCAGCTACTTCAGCAGCCTTTCTCAGAGGAGTACCAACCAAGGACATTCTAGAGGCTGCTACTTGGAGTTCTGTTCACACCTTTACAAAGCATTACCATTTGCCTCATTACTCTAAGTCCAGGGCAGGCTTTGCCACTGCAGTGCTGCAGGGCCTTATAGCCTCACCTAATGCTGTTTAGCTCCAGCCTCCCAACCATAGCTTTGGGATTCTACCCAAATGTAATGACTGAAACAGTGAAACATGAAGACCATAGTACAGTTGTATACACTTACCATAAATGTAGATGTTCGAGTGTATTCACTGTTGCAGTCCAGGTTACCCTCCCTCCATCCCCCTGTCATTCTACAGTTTACCTTTCCTTCTCTATCTTCTACAATCTATGTGGTGTATTTGCTTGTAGATGAAGGTAAAGTTCATATTGATGCATGCAGATATATAAATTTATATAATATTGCTACCTTTTTTGGGGGCACCTGACATCGGGGGCAAGAAAAACTAAAGAAAATGGTGTCGGCTGCATGTTTTATACCCCTGACGACCTGACGTCATGGAAGAGAAGACAGTAACTGACGCAGGACCCAAGACTTTGGAATTCAGGCTGACTGAGGGAAACCTGCCAGCAGATTACCCCAAATGTAATGACTGCAACAGTGAATACGCTCGAACATCTACATTTATGGTAAGTGTACACAGCTGTACTTTACCCTCCCTCCAGCCCCCTGTTTTTTCTCTTACTATACCTCTATTTTCTTTTACTATGCTTAAAAGCATTTTTGGTGTATTTGCTTTTGGTTGGAGGTATATTTTTGTGTTTTTAATTTTCCTGACATCTGGGATAAGAAAAACTGATGTAATGGCATCAGCTGCATGTTTTATACCCCTGATGACCTGATGTCATGGAAGAAGGGACAGCAGCCGACGCAGGACCCAAGACTTTGTTAATCAGGCCGACTGAGGGTAACCTGCCAGCAGATTACCCAAATGTAATGACTGCAACAGTGAATACACTCGAACATCTACATTTATGGTAAGTGCACACAACTGTACCTTATGGAGCTTTCCTCGTGAATACACTTAATGTTGCCTTGTACTCCATTAACCTGTTGCAGAAAACTGTGAGTTAGTCGCTTCTGGACTGCTTCGTCATCCATCTCCTGATGTAATTTGTCATGTACTATCTGATAAGCCATTTTAAAATGTTCTGCTTGCTCCATCAATCTGTCTGATATAGTTATATTAAAATTATCCAATAACTTAGTTGTTATTGGTTGTCCCTGCATATATGCCAGCAAAACTGATCTTTTTCTCTGAATAGGTGTAAATACATCTAACTGATGTCCTCTTCCTATGTTGCAATATTCATAACATGAGGGAGATTACACTTAAGCGACCCAAATGTCCAGCCAGTATACCAAAGACTTAAGCTACTACGTGCGACGTTGCATATAGTACAGCCGAGCGTCAGCCATAAAAGTCTGCATGTACCATCCTCAGAACTTCTTTGCTGCCAGTCCAAACAACAACTCCAGCTGTCCATCTGATCGCCAAGAGTTATTCTTTCAGATAAGTGCCCCATTGGGGAAAAATCTTTTATGCTTTTGCTACTGCATGTTTGATGGAGGTTAATGTCATCCAAGAGGGGCACATGCCTTTGACAGATTCCACACAGACAACCATGACCAATGTCTTTTTTTGTTTGGGGTCTGATTATGACTACAAGACCTGTGCCATCTGTCAGGCATTCATCCCCAGAACTTTCTACAGTCATTTCTCCACTCTTAACATTTATTTAGAAAAAGAGACTTTAGAGGCTAGCATTAGGTATGGAGAGTACTGATTGCCCATTGGGTGAGCCTGCAAATAAAAAAGTTAAAAAGGTAAGGCTCAAATCTTCAGTTGCACCTCTAGTCCCGGACGTCCCTCTCGAGGCCAGTGAAGGGCCCAGAGGCATTATGTTTTTGGGTCCTCCTTCTGTGGGTATTACTCTGGAAGCCACTAGGGAGGGTTCCCACAGCATGTCGACAGAGGTCTTGCAGACATCCAGTTTGGACGATATGGGGGAAGCATGGCTCACTCCTTCCAATATTCCACCCAATACCTCTCTTACCCCTTCCATAGAGGTTGTGCCTACGTCTGATTCAGAGCCCAGGCCTACGTCTGCACTTCCTTCCCA
Organism: Protopterus annectens; assembly: GCF_019279795.1. NCBI lineage: Eukaryota > Metazoa > Chordata > Ceratodontiformes > Protopteridae > Protopterus > Protopterus annectens. Next base: position 1,770,223,086 of record NC_056733.1, read on the forward strand.
AACTAGAGTAGGGCTTCCCCTTAAGAGAAAACAAAAACAAAACATGCTTCCTCCAGTCAGGATCCTTCTCCTGACTGGCAGGCTTTCTCTCAATGGATTTTGAATGCCTTCCTGGCACTTCCAACTTCCTTGCCACTTCCTACCCCAGCAACTCCTTCTTCCCCCCTTCCACAGAATTACAGGCATCTAATGAAGATGAATCCTTTGAGTATTCCACTCAAATAGACTATCCCTTGGAATATGCTTCTCTTGATCTGGATTCCAATGGAGGGGACTCTCCTCTAGAGGATAATCTCTAAACTGAGGGAGTTTTTCAAATGGGAACGCTCACAAGTCTCAGAGGTCCATAAGAGATGTTATGACCTCCTGCAAATTGACTCTCCTGCTCCTTCAGCCATCCCACCTGTCTTGCCAGCCTTTCAAGATGCCCTCTTGGCTGCATCTAAAAATCCTGATTCTCCACCCCCAGTACCAAAGAGACCAGATAGGTTCTATAAGGTGCCTGTGGACAGCAGCTGCTTGTATAGATGCCCTCTTGCAGACCCTTCTGTGATCTCCTTGTCTGCTGATAAGACTTCAAAATTACTGCCCTCCACCAATCTTCTTCTATCTGATTAAAATGGAAAGAATTGGGAAGAAGGTATACACCTCCTCTACTTTGGCCTTTAGGGCCATTAATTACTAGACACACATGTCCAAGTATGATCCGGCTCTGCTGAGAGATCTCCCAGACTCTGGAGCAAAAACCCAACTTACTTCCCCTTTTGGAGATCCCATCCCAGGTAACTAAATATTCCATTAAATGCAATTATGACACAGCATAGGTCTGTGCAGGATCAGCTGCCTCAGGTTCCGTCCCCAGGAGATTTTCCTGGTTGAGATTACTGCCTTTTCCCAAGGACCTCAAAGCAAAGATCATGGTTGCACCTTTGGACAATGCTGCCTTGTTTGGTTCTCGCGCTGCAACCCTTTTCAGAACCCTTCAAAAGAAAGGGAAGTAACTGCAGGAGCTTAAACACTTCTTTGTCTCTCCTGTTCCTAAATTTCACAGGAACTACCCATTGAGAGCAAATTTTTCAAGAAGGAAAAATCCTTCTCCTTCCCAACAACACAAGAAGACTACACGCAGGCAGACACCTACTAGGTCCTAGTCTTCCACCACTCAGAATTCCCCCTTTCCTGACAAGCCAGGTAGTCAGTGACTACCTGACAACACTTTCAGAAATTCTACTTTCCCAACACCTTTCTCGTTTCCTCTCAAATTGGACAAGCATTACCACAGACAATTTGGTCCTGTCTATTATTCAAAAGGGTTATTATATAACTCTTCCACTTTTCATGGAATTCCACAACCACCAAAGGGTCAAATCCACCTTTTCCCCCAAGTCAGTTAAGACTTGAAATTACAAGGAACCATTCAGGAGGTTCCACTTTTAGAAAGAGGAAGAGGATTCTATTCCAGAATGGTCTCCAAGGGGCATCTTTCCTGGGGACAAGAAACAATATTAGACTTGCCCCAACTCAATTTATTCCTTCATGTACCCTCTATTAGGATGCTCACTCTGCAGACTCTGTTTTTACTTCTCCTTCCTCAAGCTTACTTGGTCTCCTTAGACATAAAGGATGCTTACCTCCATATTCCCATCCACCCTCTACAGGAAATTCTTATGTTTTTCTTTTGCTACCTCTCATTTTCAGTTCTGTGCTTTGCCCTTTGGATTCTCTATGGATCCAGGGGTATTCACAAAGTGCTTGGCTCCTGTCATTCATTGGCTTTTGCAGGCTCCAGGGTATTCTTATTTACTCTCACCTGGACGACCTGCTAATTCAAGCAGAACATCCAGACACCTTGCAACAGAACCTTCACCACCATCTGCATACTCCACAGCCTGGGGTTCACTACAGCATGTTGTCTCTCACTCCCTCACAAGACCAGGTTTTCCTAGGTTGCAGAATAAAGATGGACGTTATGATGGCCTTTCTTCCTCTACAAAAGATGCAGTCTCTGCAAATTTACTTCATGCAGTTGCTCCCACTGCCCTGTCTGATGGCCAGTGAATTCCACAGGATGCTAGTGTACATGGCTTCGGTTATACCAATGCTACTCCTAGCCAGGCTTCACATGTGGAAATTCCAGTGGTACTTGAAAACCCTCTGGTCACAGCATTCTCATCCGCTAGAATTTGTTCTACCACTTCCATGCTTGAAGAAAGAATTGCTTTGGTGGATTCAACAAATCTCCCAGAATCCATGACTCCCCTTGCAACCATTGCTTCTAGTTCAAGAACTGTTCACAGATGCTTCAGATCTGGGTTGGGGGGCAAATATGGGAAATGTACTGTTAAAGGTACAAGGTCTGTGGTCTCCCTCCATAAGGAAGCAACACATCAACACCAACAAGATGAGGGCTCTGATCCTGACCCTTCAAGCCTTCAGGACTTCTCTTCTTCCAGGTCCTTTGAAACTGTTGACAGACAACACCACTATTCTCTGGTATGTGAACAAGAAGGGGGGAATAAAATCTTATCTACTGTGCAGGTTAGCAATCAAAGCCTGGGAGACTGCTATGCAAGCAAAGGTAATGTTGACAGCTGTTTACATTCCATCAGCTCAAAATATTCAGGCAGATGCACTAGTCAATCTATGACACAGGTCCATGAATGGATGATCCACATGGATGTGTTGCTGGACATTCTCCACCGGTGGGGTACTCCTCAAATAGATCTTTGCTTCCCCTATGAACAGACAACTTCCAAAGTTCTGTCACATTCCCCCCTTCCCTCTTACTCAGAAGGTCCTCCTGAAGATTCAGAAGGACAAACCAAAAATCTTGCTGGTGACCCCCATTTGCCAAGCTTCTGCAATTAGCCAAGGGCGGTAATCACAAGTTACCTCACAGGATGGAGCTAGTCACACAAGACAAGAGATCTCTCATTCATCCGCACTTAACTACACTGAACCTGACTTTGTGTGTGATAGGCTTCTGATCCCTTTCAGGCACCTTTTTTCTGAGGACATGCTTCTTCTCCTGCAGAAAGCCAGAAAACCCACTGCAAGGAGATCCTACTTATCCAAATGGTAGAGGATCTCCATCTGGTGTCTTGAAAAGAGGCTAGATCCATTTTCCATGGATATTCCCCTAGTCCTTTCTTACTTGTATGAACTGCTTAAGGATGGATTGGTTTGTTTTTCAGTTAAAGCCCATATGTCAGCCATTTCAGCATGTCTGCCTTTGTCTCCTCCCATAGCCTCTGGATTAGAGGTCAAACTAAGATGTCCTACATTTTAGGCCTCCAAGGAAACCTATCACACCTCCTTGGGACCTAAATCTTGTTTTGAAAAAGCTGACCCAAGCACCCTTTGAACCTGCTGCTTCTTTCCAAATATTTTGCGTTTGCAAGACTGTTTTAATGGTAGCCATTACTTCTGATAGGCAAGTTTCAGAAATCCAAGCTTTAATGGCATCTCAACCAGGGTATCTCTTTATATCAATTCTTTCTTTATGCCTAAAGTGGTTAATGACTTGTCCTTATCAAACTATTCATTTACCCACATTCTTTCCATCACCTCTAAACTCTAGTGAGAGAGTGCTGCACACTAGATGTACACAGACAACTCAGATTTTACCTGGACAAACCAAATCCATTAGAAAATCTGAGCAAGTGTTCATTTCCTTTCACCCCAGGGCACTGGGAAAACCTGTTTCTAAACAGACTGTTTCTACTTGGACCTCTCAGGCTGTATCCCATCATTATCTTTCTTCATTTGTTAAAGCACATTCAACCAGAGCTGTGGCTTCATCTGGAGCCTTCTTTAAAGGACTGGACAGTGCTTTCATCCTAGAGGCAGCTACTTGGTTCTTCATCCATACCTTTACAAAACGGTACAAACTAGATTCCATATGTTCTTCGTGTTTCACTGTTGCAGTCATTACATTTGGGTTATCTGCTTGTAGGTAGCCCTCAGTCAGCCTGATTATCAAAAGTCTTGGGTCCTGCGTTGGTTGCTGTCTCATCTTCCATGACGTCAGGTAGTCAGGGGTATAAAACATGCAGCCGACGTCATTATATCAGTCTTTCGTGCCGTGCGGTGGCCGAAGCAGAAGCAGTTCGCAAGTGCCAGTCGGCCAACTCCTGAAATTTTCGATGTTCATCGTGTTTCACTGGGTATTTACAAAGTGCCTAGCTCCAGTCATTGCACTCTGCAGGCAAAGAAATATTCAAATAAACCCATACCTGGATGATTGTCTAATTCAGGCAGAAAGCCAGGACATACTATTAAATCATCTGGCATTTGTAAAGAAACTGCTAACCTCACTGGGGTACACCATAAACGAAATAAAATCACACCTAGTACCCTGCCAACAAATTGTATTCCTGGGAGCAAGCTTGAATGCAACTTTCCAGATGGCCTACCTCACGCCAGAGAAACAAGTTTATTTGACAGCCTTCTTCAAACTACTGGCCACAAAGACCCAGCTATCTGCAAGGAAAATACTGCAAGCCCTGGGGTTCATGGCCTCTTGCATTCTACTAATTCCATATGCAAGACTACATATGAGGAAACTACAATGGTATCTAAAAACCCTATGGTGTCAACATTCTCAGGACCTGGAATCAATGATTCCTATCATTCCTTGTATAAAGACAGAGTTCCTTTGGTGGGCAGAGGCCTGCCACCACAACAGGGGACTGCCATTCACTCTACCCCCTGCCACCTAAACCCTAACAACAGACGCATCAGACTATGCATGGGAGGCTCACTTGGCAGGGCAGTGCATTCAGAGCAAATGGAACCCGAGTCAAATGCACCTGCATATCAATCAAAAAGACATGTTAGCTGTACAGAATTCTCTGACAGCCTTCAAGGACCACATTCTTCCAGGACAATTATTGGTAAAGACGGACAGCACCACTGTTATGTGGCACATAAACAAGTGGGGGGAACCCACTCTTACCCTCTCTGCAGACTAGCCATGGCTCTGTGGAACACAGCCTTGCACTACCATGTGCACCTACAAGCTCAATTCCTGCCAGGCAAGCTAAATACACTGGCAGACGACCTAAGCAAAAATCTCATGGACCCACACGAGTGGAAACTGGAGCCAAAAATATTCAACATTCTGAGAAACAAATGGGGGAGCCCAGAGATAGACCTGTTTGCCTCCCCTCAGAACTACCAATTGGACAAATTCTGCACAAGGACTCCCCACAGACAGCTTGGAAAGTGGATTCCCTGTCCTTTACCTTGGAAAGCCTCTCAGTTTATGCCTTTCCCCCTCTGCCTCTCCTCTCAAAAGTTCTACTAAAGATCAAACTGGACAAAACAAGGACAGTACTCATTGCACCAGACTGGCCAGGCCAACACTGGTACCCCCCTTGCGCATAATGTCACTACTGGAACCATGGCATCTGCCTCAGACTCCTTCCCTACTGTCTCAGCAGGAGGGTCAGATTCTGCACCCCCAGCTTCAAACCGTGAACCTGGCAGCCTGGCTAATTACCTGAGTTCTGCTATACCATCCCTCAGCAAGCAGGTGCTGGATGTCATCATGGAGGCAAGGAGGCCTAGTACTAGAAAATCCTATGCTGAAAAGTGGAAAATATTCTGTTCCTGGAGCCAGACTCAGGGGATGGGCACAACTGTGCCCAGCTTACCGCATATTCTTCAGTACTTAACAGAGATGCTTCACAAGGGCCTTTACTTCTCTTCCATTAAAATTCATGCCTCAGCCATTTCAGCACATTATAATACTGAGCCACCCCTCTTCTCTCACCCCCTACTGAAACAATTCCTCAGAGGGGCCAAAAATTTAAGATCACCCAGGAGAGCTCCTACTCCTGCCTGGGACCTTTACTTTGTATTGGAAAAGCTCACTCTACCTCCTTTTGAGCCAGCTGCAACTGCAGAGTTGAAATTCCTTTCTTGGAAAACAGCCTTCCTTCTGGCCATCACTTCAGCAAGAAGGGTGTCTGAATTACAGGCCTTCATGGCAGTGGAGCCTTTCATCACCTTTCATATGGACAGGGTGTCCCTCAGGACCAGTCCTTCTTTTATGCTCAAGGTGGTATCCAGTGTGGCCCTTAATCAGTCCATTAAATTGCCAACCTTCTTTTCTAATCCACAGAAAAAAGGGGAACGAATACTGCACTCCTTGGAAGTGCACAGAGAACTTAGATTTTACTTGGACATGACCAAGCCTCTCAGGAATTCTGAACAGCTGCTAGCTGCCTTTCCTGCAGGGGCAGAGGGGAGGGCCATTTCAAAGCAAACCATTTCTAAGTGGATAGGCCATTGCATTCATTTCTGCTATAAGTACCATGGAAAACCTACCCCACAGGGGATAAAACCCCATTCCACCAGGGCTGTATCTATTTCTACAGCCTTTCTCAGAGCTGTTCCTACCAGGGACATCCTAGAAGCTGTTACCTGGAGTTCTGTACATACCTTCACCAAGCATTACCACTTGCCAATTTTTTCTAAATCCAGAGCTGGTTGTGCCACTGCAGTCTTGCAGGGCCTAATAGCTGGTTCTAATGCTCAATAATTGCCTCCTCCCTTCCTTAGCTTTGGGAATCTACCCAAATGTAATGACTGCAACAGAGAAACACAAAGAACATAGTACAGTTGTGTACACATACCATAAATGTAGATGTTCAAGTGTATTCACTGTTGCAGTCCTGGTTACCCTCCCTCCTTCTTGTTTGCTATGCAGGGGTTGGGAGGGTGGCCTAATGGTTAAGGTGTTTGCCTTTCAAACACAAGGTGCAGAGTTTGAGTCTCACAAGGGATAATCGGCTAGGCTTAAAATGGCTTGCAAGGGCAGTTAGCCTAGTACTAACCTATGAATTAAGCTTTCTGGTGTATTTGCTTTTTGTTGGAGGTGTAACCTTGTATATAATTGCTTCTCATTTTGGGGGCACCTGACATCTGAGGCAAGAAAAACTGATGTAATGGCATCGGCTGCATGCTTTATACCCCTGACTACCTGCCCTATTCCATGCTTGGCTCTCCAGTCTCCTTTATGCTTACCCCCTTCAATACCCCTTATTTCCAAATTTTTTCAGAAAGCACCTTGATTGAAAAGCACAGATCTAAAGTAGTTAACTTCATTTTATCTTCAGCCTGTGGAAGATCCGAGCCGGCAACTTTACAAGCATCTGTTCCGAGTGCCAAGCTCCTCCACCTTGCCCATAATACACCACCATCTACTGCCTTCCCCCAGATCTCGTTTGCCGCTTCATGCATCAGCATCATGATCTCAGCAGCTCTGAGCTATCAGTGGTACTGTAATTGCTTTTTGGGGTTGTTCTAGAGAGTTTTTCACTGAGTTAGTTTCCCTTTTCCTCCCCCTGCGCTAGTTCGTCAGTTTTCAAAAAAAAAAAAGGTGAGGTACTTTTGTGTAGTTCCTTCCCTTTCTTAGTGTATGTTCAAAGAAATACTGCACCAGCCAAGGAGTCCTCGGTAAGCAAAAAACAGTAAATGAGGAAAAGAAAACCTCGGACTCACCACGAAAATAAACTAAATAAAACTTTATTCGGTAAGCGCTTTCACGTATCTATGATACGCTTCCTCATGGTCTGAGGAAGCGTATCATAGATACGTGAAAGCGCTTACCGAATAAAGGTTTATTTAGTTTATTTTCGTGGTGAGTCCGAGGTTTTCTTTTCCTCATTCCCTTTCTTAGTGTGTGAGTGGTTAGGCTAGTTTGTTTTTGGTGACTGAGTGTGTTTTTCTTTGCTTTGCTGGGATGTCTGATCAGCCTAAACCCACCTTTAAAAACTGCACAGAGTGTGGCCATAAGCTTTCACCAGCAGATCGCCAAACTCTGTGTGTTTGCTTCGGCATTTCACATTGGTCCGTCCAATGCAGCATTTGTGCAGGGTTCAGTCCTAGGGCCCTTAGAGACAGAAAGGCCAAACTTGTGGTGAAAGGCCTGCTTCCCGCGTCGACCTTAGATTCGTCAACGGTCACAGCCTCGGCTTCTTCTACTGCAACTCCCGCCCAACCCCCCCCCCCCCCAGGCTGGGACTCACCCTCCCACTAGACCTGCTGAAGGGGATGTTATCAAAGGGAGAGACAAAGACAAAAAGGGCAGACACAAGGATTCAGAGAGAGGGAGAGACAAGGAGAAGAAAGGGGATAGGCCCCATAAGAGGTCTCCTGATCGGGAGGCCTTTCCTAGCCCGCCTTCTGAAGTTTCGTGACCTGTTTTTCCTCTGCTCCACTTCCCCAGATTTTCCCCAGAGCCGACCGAGCCTACGGAGCCAAGGCCTTCTTCCAGATCCTCCCAGCGACCAGACAGATCCGAGTCGGTCACTGCCTCTTGCTCTAATCGGAGTCTTTCAGAAATGGACATGGGCAGGATGATGAGGAGATTCATTTGGACCCAAATTCAGATGTGAGTCTTGCCAGGCCTCTCTCCCTCTGGAGGGGGAACCGCTATGCCTTTCTTCCACCTGATTTCTCCTTGCCTGATCCGGGCTTTGGTTTTGGGGTACATGGATCCGAGGATCTTCGGAGCTGGGGATTCGGCGCCTATGGTTCCACCAACCTCGACTTCGGTGATTACCTTGAGTTCCTTGGATTCAACTGGATTGGATCCGAGCAGCTCTCGGGGCCGAGGTCTGGGAGTCAGACCCAAGGGGATGGATGTATCTTCGTCTCCAACCTTGTCGGATCCAGGCCGTTCTTTGGAGCTCTGGCTACCCTAGCCTCAGCCCCGATCCTCACGATGGATCCAGGGAGAGCTTCCTCCTTGTTGGGCTGTAAGGAGGTACACTCACCCTCTGCATTCAATGTGGTGGAGAGGGTTCTCTCCCAAGGATTGAGATCCCAGCCTATTCCCTTGGATTCCGCCCAGACTCCCTTGGACTCGGTTGCAACTCCCTTCATCTTGTCTCAGGGACAGCCCATGCAAGAGGAGCCCCAGGTGGTTCCCCTGGAGGAACTCCCCGCTGCTCACGACCCCTCTTCAGAGAGTCCCACTTAGGAGGGGTATCGTAAGCACATGTGCAAAAGGAGGCACTTGGACTCCCATGAGTCCCTTACCGAGGACACTGATTTGGATGAAGGAGAAGGTTCCCCCAGGTCACCTCCCGAGGATGTCTCCTTTGGAGACATCATGGGGATCCACCACTAGAGGGGAGGTTGGTCAGCCCCAAAACCTTGTATAGATGAATCAGTGTTTCTGGAGGCTTTTGGCACGGGCCCATTTACTTCCTGGGTGTCCCCGATGGTGGAACCTTTAATGGATCTTATCACTATGTGGGTATGGAAGGAGCCTGACACCGTAGAGCCGATACCAAAGTGCCCAGACAAAATTCTCTCTCCACCCTCTGACAGACCAGTATGGTATAAAGGATCTCCTGTGGATGCTATGGTGGTTGCAGCAGCGACCAAGAGGGAACTGGCTCAAGAGAGATGGTCATCGTGTTACCCTGCTGCAGTCGTCACACTTGGGTTATCCTGTCGTCAGGCGGTCCCGCAGTCGGCCGGAATTCCAAAGTCTTGGTCCGGCGCCGGTTGCGGTCGCTTCTTCCCTGATGTCAGTGCGCCAGGCGTATATATAATGCAACCGACGCCATTTTCTTCAGTCTTTCTTGTCGCTCGGTGCCTGAAGCAGAAGCAGAAGTAGTTCGCAAGTGCCAGTCGGCCGACTCTTGAGATTTTCGAATTCGAATTTCAGACTGAAGTCTTCTATAAAGCTGAGTACCCCATTGGGGAAACCTTTCTTGTCTCAGACCGATGTCAGAAAAAGTTAACAATTGTATTTCTTGTGGGAAGCAAATACCTCATAAGGATTTTCATTCTTATTGCATACCTTGCCTAGGCCCAAACCACGACGTCACTAGTTGTCGTTTTTGTGCTAGGTTTAATAAGCGTACTGTTAAAAGACGCTTTGATTTCGCACGACACTACTTCGGTAGAAACTTTAACTACACTATGCCATCGGAGCAACCGACTACCGGCGTGCACAAAAAACGCAAGGATAAGGACAGACAGCCCAGGCCTAAGCCAGATTCCGAGGCCTTGGCTGGTCCGGTCTCCGGTTCTCCAGTCCTCAGTGAAGCTCCGACGCAGCCCCTGACTACCGCAGACTGGAACCTGAGACCGCTTCGGAACTTTTGGCGGAATGTACCAGGCCGACGCAGCCATTTTGTTCAGGCCCTACCGACGACATTGCTGAAAAAGATGTCGGTGCTGCAGAAATGCCATCGGTTTCTGAAGGCGTTTTCAGACCGACTACACTCACCATTAAAACATATCCTAAGACGAAGACTCCTATTAAATCAAAAATGACTGCACTTCAGTCCCCTGTTCAAGGCCCCATGCCTAAGAAACAGATGCTCAAAATGGCTGAAGATTTGATCTCTTTAATCAGGGGTTCCCAGCCCCCTCCTGGCAAAAGGCCTAGACAAGAGGAAGATTATGCATCCTCTGAACAAATGTCCATTTCTTCAGACTCCTCTGAGGACCAAGATTACTCCTTCTCCCCTTATGAAGATTCTGATGCTGAGGATTCCATTCCCTCAGCTTCTCCTCCTGAAGACTACTCCTTTGGGGAAACTTTACACACTATGAGGGAACATTTTCACTGGGAAGGTCAGGACTACTCTGACTCGAAGAAAAGGCTCAGAGAGTTTCTTTTACTCCCCCAGCACAGACCACTTGCTATCCCACCAGTTTTAGACATTGTGGATGATGTTTACTTAGAATCCAGTTTGAACCCAGACTCTCTACCTCCTGCTCCGGCCAAGCCTGACAGATACTGTAGAGTGCCTGATTCCCACAAATTTCTTTATAAAAGCCCTGTTGCTGACCCAGAGACAATCTCTCAGGGTCCCAAAGGGGCTAAGGCTTCTATGGCTAAAAATCCTGTACCCTCTGAGAGGGATTCCAGAGCACTAGACAGGTGGGGGAAAAAGGTTTACACCTCAGCCACTCTAGCTGTGAGGGCACTAAATTGCCAATTTCACATGGTTAAGTATCAGCAATTTCTAATCTCTCAGTTAAAGCAAAGAATGACCACTCTCCCTCAACAGTCTGAATTGAAAGAAATGCAGGATCTGTTGCATGCAACTGAACAGGTGGGCAAACATAACTTACAATGTGGGTTTGATTCTTTGGAGGCCTCCTGCAGAGCAGCTGTCACTGGGTCTGTTATACGTAGGCATGCTTGGTTAAAGGAACAAACTCTGCCTGATCATGTTAAAGCAAAGCTTCTAGATGCTCCCTTACAGCAGGATGTTCTTTTTGGAGTTAAAGCAGAAGTCTTAAATAAAATGGAGGATAAGGCAAAATCTATGCAGACGGTCAAAGATTTCCTACAGGTACAGCCCCCTCGCTTCAGCAGAAACTGGCCAACAAAAAATTGGTCCTTTCCAACTACTGACAGACCACAGAGGGGTAAATACAGACGTCCAAGAGGCAGAGGACAACCACAAGCCCAGTACAAACCTTGCCAATGGGGCACTACAACACAAAAGGGAGGAGAAGACAGGTCCCAATCTACCAGAAGGCAAACTCAATGAATTGCACCTCATCTGGCCAAGCAACACTCTCTTGGCAGCCCCCTTGGGAGGAAAACTCGCACTTTTTTCAGACAACTGGCACATTGTCACAAAGGACAAATGGGTCCTAGACATAATTTCACGAGGATACAGATTCCATTTTCACACCTTGCCAATGAAAAAAGGAATGCCAAACCTGCCAAAAAATCAATGGGCAGAGGCACAAAAACAAATTACAGCTCTCATGGACATGAGAGCCATTCAACTGGTACCTACTCAAGAGCAAGGTCAAGGATTTTACTCAAGACTCTTTCTAGTGCCCAGAAAGGACAATGCCTGGAGACCAATTCTGGACCTTTCAATTCTAAACACCTTCTTACAAGTACCCAAATTCAAGATGCTAACACTACAGCAGCTTCTTCCCATGTTGGGCAAGGAAGCATGGCTAGTAACGTTGGACCTCAAGGAGGCATACCTGCTTGTCCCTATCAGACAAAGTTGCAGAAGATACCTCCGTTTCATTGCAGGTTCAACCCATTACCAATTCTCTGCACTTCCCTTTGGCTTATCTACTGCGCCCAGAGTCTTCACAAAATGCCTGGCACCAGTAATTGCATACTGCAGACAAAGAGGAATTCAAATATACCCATACCTGGACGACTGCCTCATCCAAGCAGAAAGCAAGGACAAACTCTTACATCATCTGGCTTTTGTAAAACATCTACTAAATTGCCTGGGGTACACAGTAAATGAAAAGAAGTCAAAACTAGTACCCTCACAAAATATGACATTCCTGGGTGCCAGCTTGAATACAACGGCCCAGAAGGCTTATCTGATGCCAGACAAACAACTACAATGGACTCAATATTTCAAAACAATGGCAACAAAGACCCAATTAACTGCAAGAAAAATTCTGCAGGCCTTGGGCTTCATGGCATCTTGCATACTACTAATACAATTTGCAAAGCTGCATATGAGGAAATTACAGTGGTACCTAAAAAGCGTATGGTCTCAACACAGCCACAGCTTGGACACAATGATATCTCTCATTCCCTGCCTACAACAGGAGTTTCTATGGTGGTCACAGGCATGTCACCTCAACAAGGGTCAGCCTTTCACCTTGCCTCCAGCCAGGCAAACTATCACAACAGATGCATCAGACTACACCTGGGGGGGGCACATATGGCAGGACAGTGCATTCAAGGCGTATGGACTGCAGATCAAAGGAGTCTGCACATCAATCAAAAAGAGATGCTAGCTGTACAGAAAGCTCTGACAGCCTTCAAGAATCTATTACATCCAGGACAACTTACAATAAAGACGGACAGCACCACAATAATGTGGTACATAAACAAACAAGGGGGTACTCACTCCTACACTCTATGCAGGCAAGCAATGATCTTATGGAACACAGCTCTGGCTTACCAAGTTCAGTTACAAGCTCAATTCCTGCCAGGAAAGAAGAATACATTGGCAGACGACCTCAGCAAAAACATCATGGATCCCCACGAGTGGAAACTAGATCCACAAGTATTTACAATGATAACTCAAAAATGGGGCCTTCCAGACATAGACCTGTTTGCCAGTCCTCAAAACTATCAACTAACAAAATTTTGTACAAGGACACTTCACCATCAAGCTTGGAAAGTGGACGCACTCTTTCAGTTGGAAAAACCTGACAGTATATGCCTTCCCTCCATTGCCTCTCCTCACAAAGGTACTTCTGAAAGTCAAAAAGGAGAGACCACGACTGATTCTCATAGCCCCAGACTGGCCACGCCAGCACTGGTACCCACTATTGAGGAATATGGCCCACGGCACACCTTGGATATTACCACAATTTTCCCATTTGCTCACGCAACAAAACAATCGGATTCTTCACAGCCAGCTCAAAACCTTAAATCTGGCTGCATGGAAAATCATCTAAGCATCCAGCCAGCTCCTCTTTCCCAAGCAGTTATGGATGTTATTCTGGAAGCTAGGAAGCCAAGCACCAGGAAGGCTTATTCGGACAAATGGAAAAGGTTTTTGTGCCTGGAACCAAGCTAAAGGCCAAGACACAATTCAGCCTCACATGCCTCACATTCTACAGTATTTAACTGAGATGTTGCACAAAGGACTTTCTTTCTTCTCCATTAAAATCCATGCTTCAGCTATTTCAGCCCACTACAACACGGATTCACCCTTATTTTCGCATCCACTTCTAAGGCAGTTCCTCAGAGGGGCAAAAAACATTAGGCCACCCAGGAGAGCACCTACACCAACATGGGACCTCAATTTTGTTCTGGAAAAAATAACGCTACCTCCCTTTGAACCAGCTTTCTCTGCAGATCTTCAGTTCCTGTCATGGAAGACTGCCCTGCTGCTGCTAGCAATAACTTCAGCTAGAAGAATCTCAGAGCTGCAGGCACTAATGGCAGTGGAACCTTTCCTCATTTTTCATCAAGACAGAGTTTCTCTACGAACTAATCCTTCCTTTATGCCTAAGATGGTTTCCAGTGTGGCTTTAAATCAAACCATCCACTTACCCACCTTCTTCCCAAATCCACAGAACAAAGGTGAGAGACTCCTGCATTCCTTGGACATTTACAGGCAACTTCGTTACTACTTGGACAAAACTAAGGCATTCAGAAAATCTGACCACCTCTTTGTATCCTATGCTACAGCTTCACAAGGGAAGGCTATATCAAAACAAACCATTTCCAAATGGATAGGTCATTGCATACGTTTCTGCTGTACCCATCATGGAAAACCAGTTCCTGCTACCATTAGGCCCCACTCTACCAGGGTAACAGCTACTTCTACAGCCTTTCTCAGGGGGGTTCCAACCAAGGAGATTTTGGAAGCTGCAACTTGGAGTTCAGTACACACCTTTACCAAACACTATCACTTACCACTTTACTCTAAGACTAGGGAGGGCTTCGTCACTGCAGTTCTGCAGGGCTTTCTAGCCTCCTCTAACCCTCTATGATTCCTCCACCCATCCTTAGCTTTGGGATTCAATCCAAGTGTGATGACTGCAGCAGGGTAACACGATGAACATAGTACAGTTTTGTACCTACCATAAATGTAGATGTTCGAGTGTACACCCTGTTACAGTCCAGGTTACCCTCCCTCCATCCCCTCTGATCTAACTGGCTAAATCTCTACAATACCTTCCTGATGTATTTGCTTATAGCTGAAGGGATTTTGTGTTTGTGCAAAGTTTACTCAATTTGGTACTAATTACTGACCACCTTTTTGGGGGCACCTGACATCTGGGGCAAGAAAAACTGAAGAAAATGATGTCTGTTGCATTATATATACCCCTGGCGCACTGACGTCAGGGAAGAAGTGACAGCAACCGATGCCGGACCAAGACTTTGGAATTCCAGCCAACTGTGGGACCGCCTGATGACAGGATAACCCAAGTGTGATGACTGCAGCAGGGTGTACACTCGAACATCTACATTTATGGTAGGTACAAAACTGTACTTTCCTTGGTCCACCCTTCGGATAAGTAATCCAGGACTGTGGATCGATTTGGGAAGCAAGTGTATTCTTCAGCAACATTTTCCATCCAAGCGCTGAAATACCTGACACACGTCATACGACTGCAGCGAGACCTAGTCACGGAGTTAGCTGAGTCGCCCCCAGAGTCTTTGTCGCAGGAGGACAAGCGTGTGTTCTCCACGAAGATGTCTACTCTGAAATCAGTGTTGAACACGTCCATACGGCTCCTTTCTCATGCTACGGAAGGAGCAGCTAGGACGGCTGGGACTGACGTTGCTATGAGGTGACATGCTTGGCTCAGACTGTGTCAGTTTGCGGACCCCTTCAAGGTGCCTTTTACGAATGCTCCCTTCCATGGTTCTTCTCTCTTTGGGAAGACCATCCGTGACACCCTTGTCCAGAGTGAGAAAGATGGGAAGACCTTGTCTGTCATCGGAATCCGCTTCTCTAACCCTCAAAGATCCTTTTCCCGGAATCAGATAGGGCAAAAGAAGATGTGGTTCCAGAAATCTCAGTTTTCCCAGGACTCTCCGGACAACTCGTCCCCTAGAGGCAGAGGGGGGACATGACAGATGCCGGCCCAGAGGCAGAGGGGGTCCGAGGAACTTTGGGTCTAGGAAGCCCTTCTCAGACAGGCCCGCGCAGCAGCCCTGAGAGGTTGCCCAACTGTCCTACTCTGGAGGAAATCGGGGGAAGATTATCTCATTGCACCCAATGGCATGGGAGTCCATAACTGCAGATTGTTGGGTGCTTCAAATAATATCCAGAGGATACACCATCCCGTTTGTTGCCCCTCCAATCCGACCAAAGTGCCTCCCAGATGTCCCACCCACTCAAAGGGAGACGGCAGTGCTAGAAGTTTCCAAGCTGCTTCAAAAATGAGCCATCGAACCGGTCCCCCCCCCCCCCGATCATTCTGGGTTGGGCGTTTACCCCAGGTTCTTTTTAGTGCCAAAAAAGACGGGGGACCTCAGACCCATTTCAGACTTGTCAGCCTTAAACCTGGCTGATTCCAAACAGAAATTCTGGATGGTCACCCTGCAGTCCATTCTACCTTATCTTCAAGAATGCGACTGGATGTGCTAAATAGATCTTCAGGACGCTTACTGCCATGTCAAGATACACAGAAGCTCCAGGAGATTCCTTCGCTTCTGGCTGGGAGCCAGTCATTTCCAGTTCTGAGCCCTACCCTTCGATCTTACCACAGCCCCCAGGGTATTCACTAAGGTAATGGCAGTAGTAGCGGCTTACCTGAGGCTTCAAGGGATTCAGGTATTCCCTTACCTAGATGATTGGCTCCTCACTGCTTCCACCAAGCGTCTTCTTTGCCAAGCCAGAGACTTCTTCCTACATCTTGCAACCTTGTTAGGGATTACGGTCAATGTTCCCAAATCACTCTTGAATCCTGTACACATCATGGACTTTATCAGGGCATGGCTGGACACCCTTCAGTTGAAAGTCTTCCTAACTCCAAACAGGGTCAAGAGTCTAAGGGCTCATGTATCACTGATTGTTGGTCCCAGGTTGTCGACGGTGACGGATGTTCTCAGAGTCTTGGGCTCTATGGCTGCCGCAATTTCTATCCTCCCCTGCGCGCGTCTTCACATGCGTGTTCTACAATGGACTCTAGCCGTACAATGGTCTTGGCTGGATCTCCCCATGGAATACCCACTTCATATCAGCAAAGCCTGCAGGGCGTCACTTCTGTGGTGGGTCCAGTCTCCAGAGATTGTAGCAGGACGCCCCTTTGTTCCATTCACAGCCCAAACCACAGTGACCACGGACGACTCCCAGCTGGGGGGGGGGGGGCATTGTCTGGGGAAGACGGTCTAAGGCACATGGTCCCAGATCGAGACCAGATTGCACATCAAAGTACTGGAGATGAGAGCAGTGCTTTTAGCGTTGCAGGCCTTCTACACTGTTCTTCCTCTGGGAACTATTGCATTTCAGTCAGACAATATGTCTGTTGTATGGTACATCAACAGACAGGGAGGAACCAGATTTTACCCTCTGTGTTGTGAGGCCATGAGAGTTTGAGAGAGGGCGCTCTCCACCAGTTGGTTTCTGATTGCAACGCACATCCCGGGACGCTCTAACATTTTAGCGGACAAATTGAGTCGGGCTATTCTGATGGCGTACAAGTGGTCTCTGAAGCAGTCGGTAGCGGAGGAGATCTTCCTTGCATGGGGTCAGCCTTGCTGCGATCTCTTCACATCTCCTTCCACCGCGAAGTGCAGAGAGTTCTTTGCTCTGATTCCCTCACCAGGGGACCCCCCGCCAGAGACGCACTAGTCCATGCTTGGCCTCCCGGGCTTCTGTATGTTTATCCCCTGTTACCATTCATTCCGAAGTTTCTTCAGAAGGCTTGTCGACTGGGCTGCAAGGTGATCCTCATTGTCCTGTTCTGGCCTCGTCAGGTTTGGTTCCCCTTCCTGTGGTCTCATGTTCTAGCTCCACCTTAGAGTCTAGATCCCTGCCCGGATCTCATTTCTCATCCTTCAGACATCTGTCCACCCAACCTGGACAGCTTCAAGCTGACAGCTTGGTTGCTCCAGTTCCCTTAATTGCCAGGACTCCCAGTCTTTCGTCTTCAGTAAAAACTATTCTGGTGGCGGCTCATAAGTCTTCCACCAGGAAGATTTAACACAGTAAATGGAAATGATTTTTTATTTGCACATCTCAGAGAAAGCTGGATCCTTTTACGGCCCCTGTATCCACAGTACCGTTTTTTGTAGCCAGCATCTTTCAACAAGGGGCCAGTTCTTCCACTGTGAAAGTGCATCTGGCAGCTATTTCTAATTTTCATGTCGGCGAGAACATGAATGCCCTGGCCTCTTCCAAGTTGTGTAAGGCCTTTCTTAAAGGCATTTTTTTTTTATGCCCCCAGGTAAGAACCCTGTTCCTCCATGGGACCTTACTTTGATTCTTCAGGCCTTGGTTGCTCCCCCCTTTGAACCTACAGCTTCAGTGGATTTAAAGTTTCTATCCTGGAAGACAGCCTTCCTAGTGGCTGTTACTTTGGCTAGGAGGGTTTCTGAGCTTCAGGCCTTGTCTGCTGTGCCTCCTTATTTGATCTTCCATAAAGACAGGGTTTCTCTCCGCACAAACCCTTTTTTCTTACCAAAAGTGGCATCTGAATCAAACATTAATCAAACAATTAATCTGCCTGTTTTTTTCCCAAATTTACAGAACAAAGATGAATATAAACTGCATTTACTAGATGTTCATAGACAACTTCATTTTTATTTGCCCAGAACAAAGCCCTTCCATAAGTCTGACCAGTTGTTTGTGTCCTTTTGCCCTTTTTGGGTAAGGCCATCTCCAAAGTTTCTTTAGCTAGATGGATTACACTATGTATTTTGCAGATTTACAAAGACAAAGGATTGTCTCCACCTGGTCCAGTTAAAGCTCACTCTACCAGATCTATGGCGACGTCTGCTGCTTTCTGGTCTAGGGTGTCATTGGATGACATTTTTGCAGCAGCAACTAGGGCTAAGTCGCATATGTTCATTTCTCATTATAAGTTGGATTTAATCTCTAGAGAGAGAGAGAGCATCCTTCGGTTCTGCGGTGCTCCGGGATATCCTTCCATGAGGGCCTCCCAGGGGCTTGAGTAGCTGGGGACTCTGTCCCACAGGTTGAAGATAAAATGAAGTTAACTACTTCAGATAAAGAAGTTATGTACTCACCATAACGTTCCATCTGAGTAGTTATACTTCATTTTTCTTCAGCCGTCCCACCCTCCTTCCCCAAACCTTCTCATGTTATGATCATGTATGGTTTCTTTCTAGTTTGAGTTGCTGATTAGTTTGCAGCAAACTCGATCTGAGGGAAGGCAGCAGATGGTGGTGTATTATGGGTAAGGGGGAGGAGCTTGGAGCTCAGAGCAGATGCTTGTAGAGTTGCCTGCTCGGATCCGTTATGGATACGAATACACACATGTTGAAGAAAAATGAAGTATAACTACTCAGATGGAATGTTATGGTGAGTACATAACTTCTTTTTATCCTCATTGCACCTCACTAGCCTTGTTAGAGCTGATTTCCCTTTCTTTGGCCACATCTTCTACATCTACTATGGAGTTTGGATTTAACTCTAGAGCGATTGTCTCACCTGATAAACGTTTCATCCAGACATTTCAGGCCTCAAGTTTCTCCATTTCCATTCATTGCTAGACAATCCAGCATCTCGTCACCTGTCCATCACATCCTTTTATCATCGCATTAAGCCTCCTCTAAAAATGGAAAAGATTTGGGGGGGGGGGGGTTGGGCACGTTTAAAAGACTTTAAATCTCTTTTCAGCTCCGATTTTTAAGGTTCTTGACTTTTTAGCTACAATTTTCAGTGAAGGGGGCTAGCTCCTCAACTGTTAGAGTAAAATTAGAAGCCATTTCTAATTTTCATGTAAGAATAAACAATTCAACTTTAGCATCTTCCAAACTTTGCAAAGCTTTTCTCAGTAGAACATATGTGCTTAGACTTCAGTTAAAGGACCCTGCTCTTCCTTGGGAATTAAATATTGTTTTATGGACTTTAACCCAACCACTTTTGAACCATTAGCTAAGTGTGAACTAAATTTTTTACTTGGAAAACTACCTCCTTGGTTGCTATTGCTTCTGCCTGAAGGTGTCAGAAAACATGCTCTGTCATCTAAACCTCCTTGTTTGATTTTTTCACAAGGATAGAGTATCTTTACGGACCAATCCTTCATTTCTACCTAAGGTGGTGTCAGAATCCAGTATTAATCCGGTTATCAACCTTCCAGTTTTCTTTCCAGATTTCTGAACTAAAGGAGAATATATGTTACACCTATGGGATGACCACAAACAGTTTGGTTTGTCTTCACAGAACCAAAAATTTGAGGAAGTCCGAACAATTTGTTTCCTTTTTGGAGTCAAGGTTAGGCAAAACAGTTTCTGAAGTGACTTTAGCCAAATAGTTGACTGATTGTATTACTTTTGTGTACAAAAACGTGGGTTTGCCTTTACCAAAACCACCAAAAGCCCATTCCATCAGATCTATGACAATTTCTTCAGCTTTTTTGTCTAGAACTTCCTTGGGCTAACCCTCATACCTTTGCCGTTCATTACAAATTGAATCTGGTCTCTAGAGGAAGAGCTGCATTTGGCTCAGCTATGCTCAGGAATATCCTTCCTTAGAGTCCTCCTGGGAGTTACCTAGCTGTTGAGGAATGAATGCAAATGGCATCAGATAAAATTATGTACTCGCCATAATGTTCATCAGTGTTGTCCATTCTCATTCTTCCTAAAATTCCCTACCACCAACCCCACTCCTTACTTTACTCTTGGAAAAATCGAAGAATGCTGCAGCAACTGCTATTCCTATGTTTGAGTTCCATATTCTGTTATGTCATAATTCCTTACTGCGTTGCAGTTCTGTGAGCAGCAAATAAGATCTGAGTTACGTTAGGTGACTATGACATTTATGGGTAAAGGGAGTAGCTCGAGATTTTGTGTTCCATGAGCTAGAAGAAGCTGCTGAGTCAGATCAGAGGATCGGATCTAAACCTAACAGTTGAGGAAGAATGAAAATGGACCACAGATGGAACATTATGGTGAGTACATAACTTTTTTTAATCCAGTTTTGTGTAAAATTCTGTTTTTTTTGGGGGGGGTTGGGGTTTTTTTGTGGATAATTATAGATAAAATTAAAAATAAGGGCTTGGACTTGAGGTTTTGGGGTTTGTCACTTACTTTTTTTCCTCAAAACTGTAAAATCTCTGTCAAGTGGTTTACTGACTGTTCAATGCTCTGTTTCACTCTTATCAGGCTCTTTTCTTAACTAGAGCATGGCACGGGCTTTGGGCTTTGTGGTTCTTCCTTCCTGCATCGGCAAGAAGAAAGTTTTATGGGAGTCTTCTGTAGTAAAGCCAGCTTCCTCACTGCCTCAACCTCTAAAAGGTAACTGTGCAATGGCCAAATAAGGTACCCCTCACCGCTCGTCGTCTTGTTTTCATCCTGCTGACATTACTTCTCAAGAAGCTGCTAAGGACCGGAAAATAGGCATGCCATCTGCAGCTGTTGATTTGTTCTCTTTGGGTTCTTCTCTGTTTTTAAAGAAGCAGTAGATAATGCTTTACCACAAAGTTGAACTAAGGTGCCTGATTCCTGAGGAAAGGTTCAATTTTTGGGTTATTTCTTTTGGGAAGTCATCTAGGAAAAGAAAATGGAAAGTTAAGCATATTTCTTTTCCCATTTCACACAAGATAGACAGGGAAGACTGGCTGGACTTTGCTAAAGGCTAATATCAAGCCTTTCATTCTTAAAACAGTGAGAAGTCAGAATTTAAAAGATATTTCCTCTTTTAGATACGGATTCCCAGTCTGAAGCATAACAAGCGGACAAAGACTATATTTCTCCAGTGCCTATGCCACAAGAATTGTCTAATTCTAAAAGAAAGTTTTTCTTCAGCTCTCTCCACACTTGAGTTTTTTTTTCTAAAACTGTAGCTAGAATGAAAGACTTGATACATTGGGAATAGAGTTGCAAAATGTTATGATTTATTACAGTGGGACTTTCTTCAGCCTGCAGCTGTTTCTACTGTCTTACTAGTATTAGAGGATGTTTTCTTGACAGCCAAACAGTCATCTTCCTGCCTGTAAAAAGTCTGATTATTATAAAAGGTTCCTTGGACACACAAATTTCTGTTTTCAAATCCCAAGTCGGACCCTGCAGTTATTTCTTTGGTCAAACCGTCTTTTGACAAGCATATTGTGAATGTTAGCCCTATTTCTTTTTTTTTTTTTTGCTCAAAAAAAGTTTTTATTATTTTTTTCAACAGTAACAAATATTTTAATTAAGTTAACTAAGTTAATAACGTTGTTTTTCCCCATATAAATTGAACAAACAAGCCTTGAAAGTTCTGAATTGTCACGCTCAGTTAGCAAAATACCTAATTGTGTCTTTTGAAAAGTATAAGAAAGTTAATTGCTAACCTTCCCTTTTCAGACATTAATCTTTGAATTATGATATAGTAATATCTCATATAATGTATAATATCTTGTAGTTGATAAGCTTCTGTTTTTCAGATACTGGAATCAGTTTGCTTGGTTATGTTCTCAAATTTTAATACGGGATGTTAAAGCTGAGATCTTGAATGTTTCTCTAGAGAAGTATTGTCTGGTTTATTTTCTGCTGTGGTTTTTAAAAGATGTGATGAAAAAGGGAAGTTAATTCAAGGGATCACTCAGATTTTTCAGCCCTCCTTGCCTAAGAGTGATAAGACTTTTCTGTTTAATTAAGAATCTTTTCTATGAAATAGAGCATACAGTCTCAGCAGAGTTAAAGGAAACAGAATTTCAAAATATAATGGCAAGAAGGCTCAAAAAAGAAGGGGGAGCCTCCCAGAACCAAGGACAGTCCAAAAAGGCAGACTGACTGTATATCCCTTTGGGTGTTTCCCCCTTCCTACCTTGGCAATTCATTAAATCTTTCCCAAAGTCTAGGTCTTCATTTTCTTTTGTGGCATCATGGGTTCTGTAAATCATTGTGAAAGGATGCATTTGTCATTGGGAGTCCCCTCCTCTGTGTCAGGGAATTCCTCCTAATCCCAAAAAACAAACTTCTCTGTTTTTCCCCCAGTCCTGGGACAAATGCTGTGTCTAGGAGTTATGGAACCACTTGAGTTGAAGTAGTTTGGGCCACTTGAGGTGACTGAGGGCCAAACACTGATGTGATCTATGGGGAAGTGGGCTTCAGATTTTGTGGTCTTGGTGTAGCACTCTTGAGTTTGTTTAGTTGAGTGTTTGTCAATATTGCTGATGAGTAGAGGACAGTAAGTAGTACGAGGGTAGTGCCGATATGATATCTTGCACTGTTAATTAGGGTTTTGCCTTATAGACGGTGCTTAGTTTTTGGGGTGTTTTTTCACTGTATGTTGAATGTGGAATTCAAACTTTAGGTCTTCATCTATGTAAACTCCTAGTAGTTTTGTTTGTGTGACAAGTTTAATTTTGGTATCATTGGAAGAGATAATAATGAAGGATACTTTCTTTATTGCAAGCTGTTTGGGAGTGAAGAGAATTAGTTTTGTTTTGCTAGGGTAAATAGCTGGGAGGTGGCTGATTTTCTATAGAAGTGAAGGATTCCTGGGTCAGTTTATGTAGGAAATCAAGGTACATGTCCTTCCCTTCTCATGTTGCAGTCTTCTCCCATGTGGGATCCTCCACCTCAGGCGACTTGAATGTCTGGCTCATATACAAAAGCTTAGCCTGGCTATAAGGTGCATGGGACATCACACACAGGGACCATAAACCATGGGTCATAAATGTGATGTCCGCACTCATAGACCTCAGAACTTCTATGCCGCAGTGTAATGTGAGCTTGCTCATTCATCTCCGCACTGCTGACTTCGACAAAGATAAGTACCCCATCGGGGAATAGTTTTCTACTTTTGGCTAAAGCTTAGGTTGCTGTATAACTTTTATTTAGCTGATTCCATCCATGTCATCTAGGAAGGGAAAATGTAAGTGTGGTCATCAAATTCTGCACAAAGACAGCCAGGACCTCTGCTCGTTTTGCTTAGGCCCATTCCATGATTACAGAGCATGTTCCATCTGCCAGTCATTTGTTCCTAAAACACTGCACACCCATCTCGCAGCCTTTAAGCTCTTCATCAAACAACACCATCTGAAGTGCCTGGCCCTTATTATGGATCCTGAACCGGCCGTCTTGTCCGAACCACCAAAAAAGAAGGCCAAGGTAGTTAGGCTTGAGACTGCACCTCTGAGTATGGATGTTTCACCAGCTTCCAGTCTAGGGGCTGAGGAATGTCCAATAGGTGCAATGACTTTGGCGGGTACCACTTTGGAAGCCACCCTTGCTTCTCCGGCCTGTGACATCTGTCTCCGATGTCAGGGGGGAACCAGGTTCACCCAGATGGCCAGTACTACCGTCCTGCTCCAAGCAAGATACTTCTACACCTGACCTGAAGTCAGATACTAGGCCTACTCCAGCTCAGCCAAGACTCAAGACTCCTTTCCTAAAAAGGAAGCAAAAGACAAAGCACACATCTTCCCCAGCAGAAGATGTGCCTTACTGGCACCAATTTGCCTGTCCTAACTTACAGTTTTGGAGTGATTGACTGGCCCCAAAACGTGTTGGATAGGTTAAATAGGAAAACAAGAAGGATGCTTCATGCTCACCAAATGATTTATAAAAATCAGTGTATACCAAAGTTATATATTCCCCGTTCCAAAGGAGGGATGGGCCTCCTTGAAATTGATTGCATGTATAGCTTGGCAGTTGTGGGACTCCACACATCTGCTGACCTCAAAAGACCCAAATGTAGTGAAAGTCTTGAAACATGAGGAGAATCAATCTAAGATTACTTCTCTGCTTAATTTAGCAGAAGCATGTCAGCGTCAAGCAGGAATGGAAATCAAACCAGAAGTAGATAAAAATCAGGCAGCAACAGAATGTGCAAAAAAAAAAAAAAAAAAAGAAAGAATATAAGGTGAAAGACCAGATGAGAAGGCAAGAAATGTGGAAAAAACATAAATATAGTTGCAAGTATAGTGGAAAAACATAAATATAGTTGCAAGTATAGAAAACATTTGGAAGAACCTCATGTTGATCAGGAATGAACACAGGAATGGTTAAGGAGAGGCAAATTCAAACCAAGAGATGAAAGGTTAATATTGGCAGCCCAAGATAGTGGGCTACGTACACACTGGTTTACAAAGTCCATTGAACATGTGGGAGAAATAGACATACGTAGGTTTTGTAAAACCGAATTGGAAGCAGTCGCACACCTCGTTGCTGGGTGTGACATACTAATGGCAGAAGGACTGTATACTGAAAAGCATAATAATGTGGCAAGACTGTTGCACTGGTGATTGTGCAAACATTATGGTATTGAAGTGGCTGAAAAACACTGGAAACATGAGCCACAAAGCATCATAGAAAATGATGAAGTTTATATCACATGGGATCACCCATTACCAACAGTTCAAAAGGTAAATGCTAGAAAAGTGGATATAGTGGTCCAAGAAAAGAAGACAAAAGTAGCATTGATCATTGAAATTGCTACACCCAGTGACTACAGTGTCTTGCATACAGACAGACACAGTCATAAAATATCAGGATCTGCAGGCAGACTCAAGAGCAATGCGGAAGAAAGATACCCAGACAGTTCCAATAGTAGTTGGAGCAACAGGTCTTACAAAAAAGAATTTACAGTCGTATTGAGATATGTTACCAATCCATGTAACCCTGTACGAATTGCAGAAGGAGTCATTTTTGGGCACATTGCGAGTGCTGTGAAGAGTACTTTTGGCTGATATCAAAGATTGAAACAGTACTAATTTCATGAACTTTAATCATACTTTAACTTAGAAATGGGGTCCATTCCCATCATAGCATTAGAAACCCCAAAAATTGGAGAAATTAAAAAAAAAAGAGGCAGGCATTCTCCCAGTCCCTATTAAAGGCCTTTTTGGCCCTAACGCCAACAGCTTCTCAATCTACTGCCCTTCCAACCTTGAGCTGTAGGCCCACTTCTGCTGGACTTATGCCACTGCCTCATACAGAAGAAGATTCTTCCTCCTCCTCCGAGTCCCTTTCCTGTGCTTTACAGCTAGCTTCCCAATTGGAATACTGCTCTCCTGATGAGGATTCTTTGGAAGAAGATTCTCCACCTGAGGACATAACCTTTGGATAGACCATCTCCAAAATGAGGGAGTATTTCAAGTGAGATTTCACCCAAGTGACAGTGGTGCAGAAGAAATATTTCGAGCTTCTGCAGATGGAATCTCCCTCACCCTCTGCTATCCCTCCTGTAATACCAGCATATTTGGATGCCTTTGCCTGTGCTTCCAAGACCCCTGAATTTCAGCCACCCACTCCAAGGAGACCAGACAGGTTCTACAAAGTTCCTGATGACTTTAAATTCCTCATTAAACCTCCTGTGGCAAACCCAGCTGTGATTGCTGTGTGAACAGATAAACAATCCAGGCAACTTCCCTCTTCTTCCCTACTGCCATCAGATAAAGATAGTAAGGTGATGGGCAGATTAGGAAAGAAGATTTACACTTCTTCAACCCTGGCCTTTAGAGCCATGAACTACCCAACTCATATGGTTAAGTATGCTCTAGACCTATTCTCCCAGGCCTCAGCACTGCTGTCCTCAATGCCAGATTCTCCAAACAAACCTCAGGTAGCCAGGCATTCCATTAAATGCAGCTAAGATGCTGCTGAAGCATCAGCTAGATCTGCCACATCAGCCTCAGTTCTGCATAGGTACTCCTGGCTCAGGCTACTGCCCCTGCCAAATGATTTTAAAAACAAAATCATGGATGCTCCTCTTGACAGCAAGTTCATTTTTGGAAAGCAGTCAACAGATTTTTTTTAAAAAAATTGACAAGAGAAAAGCAAAGAGCTGCAGGATCTCAAGCATCTCTTTGTCTCCCCAGTCCCTTGGTTTCATTGAAACTTCAAAGCCAAGTCAAGTTTTGTTAGAAAGGCATCTGGCCCCTTTCGTTTAAACCAAGAAGAAGTACCAGGAAGTCTCCTTCCTCCAGGACTGGCTCCTCTCACACTACTCCAAGGCAGCCCTTTCCTGATAGACCTAACAATGCATGACTGGCTAGACACCCTTTCTCATCTTCCCCTTTCTGCCCGCCTTTCTTATTGTCTTCCCCTGTGGCATCAAATCACCTCAGACAACTAGGTGCTTTCAATTGTGGAAAGAGGGTATTTCATGACTTGGCAGGAAAAGCCTTCTCTAAAAGGTATTTCCCTCCCTCCAAAAAACAAATTCATCTCATACCTCATATCTTTCAGGATTTGCTCCAATAGGGTACAGTAGAGAGGGTTCCCCCAGGACAAGAAGGTCAAGGCTTTTATTCCAGGCTGTTCCTAGTTCCAAAACAGGATGGCCCATGGAGGTCCATCCTGGACCTGTCCCTTTTAAATCCCTTTCTCCAGGTACCAACTTTCCGCATTCTGTCCCTACAAACCCTTCTTCCACTCTTGACACCCAGTGCCATCATGGCCACTTTAGATCCGAAGGAGGCATATCTTCACATCCCTATCCACCCATAATTCCTGCATTTTGCTGTGCCATCCTTGCACTATCAGTTTACTGATTTGCCCTTTGTAAATACCCTCGGTGCTGTGGATAATCCAATGTGTCTAGCCCCAGTAGTAGCTTTCTGCAGAACAAAAGGCATACATATCTTCCCGTATTTGGATGACTTCCTCATTCAGGCAGAGGAGGCCAGTACCTTACAAAGAAAACTCACATTCACAATTTCACTCCTAGGAAGCCTGGGGTTCACTGTCAAACTACTGAAGTCCTCCCGTATTCCATCCCAGGAACAAATTTTCTTGGGTTGCAGAATAAGGACAGACCTGATGAAGGTCTTCCTCCCACCAGAAAAGGTCAATTCTCTGACCAGCTATTTTCAGGGTCTACTCCTAGTCAGCTCCATTTCGGCCAGGGAATTTCATTGCCTTCTAGGTTTCCTGGCAGCCACTCTTCCCATGTTGCCTCTTGTCAGGCTGCACATGAGGAAGTTCCAATGGTACTTGAAGAATGCTTGGATGTTCTTCGTGTTTCACTGTTGCAGTCATCACTTTTGGGTTATCTGCTTGCACTAGCCATCAGTCGGCCTGATTAACAAAGTCTTGGGTCCTGCGTCAGTTGCCGTCCCTTCTTCCATGATGTCAGGTCGTCAGTGGTATAAAACATGCAGCTGACGCCATTACATCAGTCTTTCTTACCGTATGTTGCCCAAAGCAGAAGCAGTTCGCAAGTGCTGGTCGGCCGACTCCTGAAATTTCATTTTCGAGTTTCAGAACCAAAGTCTTCAACTAAAGCTAAGTACCCCGTTAAGGAAACTTTTTCTTGCTCCCGACCAATGTCAGTAAAAAGTTAATAATTGCATTACTTGTGAAAAACAAATACCTCATAAAGGTTTTCATTCGTACTGTATTCCTTGCCTAGGCCCTGACCACGACGTACCGTGTTGTCGGTTTTGTGCTTTATTTAATCAGCGCACTATCCATCATCAGTATATTTTCGCCTCGAAATATTTCGGTTCTCAGTTTAATTATCCAGAAATGTCGTCAGTTAGCCATCTGACTACTGGGATTCTGAAAAAATGCAAGGATAAAGACAGAGACAGGCCGCCAAGGTCCAAAACTGCTGACAATGCTTCTCCTAAGCCAGTCGCCAGTTTGCCGGTACTCAGTGAGGTGCTTTCGCAGCCCCTGATACCCGCTACTTCTGATTCGCAAGCCTCTACTGAGACCCATTCAGAGTCCTGTATGCCATGAGATGCTTCAACTGTGGAACCTGCGGATATCTCTACCTTGGATGGGTCAGGCACCAACTTCTGAGGGTGCATTCAGGCCTACGGACTTACTTATTAAACCAACGCCTCCTTCTTCTTTTAGGCCTAAATCTCAAACCATGCCTAAAAAAATTGACGCCCAGGCTGCATGCTCAGGCCTTTATGCCTAAAAAACAAATGGTACGAAAATCTTATAACTCTAACCAGGAGAAGCCAGCCTCCCCCCTTCTAAGAGACCTAGGACTGAAGTTGTTTATGAATCTTCTGACCAGGATTCTGATTTTTCTGATTCTTCTGATGATCTGGATTTGCCCTTATCTACTTATGAGGATTCTGATGCAGAGGACTCCATTCCTTCTGCTTCCCCTCCAGAGGATTTTTCTTTTGGTGAAACCTTACATACTCTAAGGGAGCATTTCCACTGGGAAAGCCAGGATTTTTTTGATTCAAAAAAGAAGCTTAGGGATTTCTTACTCCTGGCTCAGTATAGGCCTTTAGCTATTCCTACTGTACTAGACATTGTTGATGATTCTTTTTCGGAATCTAGTTTGGCCCCTGATTCCTTGGCTCCTGCTCCCAGAAAACCTGACCAATATTACAGGGTTCCTGATTCACGCAAGTTCCTTTTTAAAAATCCTATTGCGGATCCAGAGACTATTTCACAGGGACCCAAGTGCAATAAGGTTTCTACTGCTAAAATTCCTACCCCTTCTGATAGAGATTCCAGGGAGCTGGATACTTGGGGTAAGAAGGTTTGCACTTCTGCAACCTTGGCCATTAGGGCTTTAAACTGCCAGTTTCATATGTTAAAGTATCAACAACATGTTATTGGATTGCATAAACAGAAAATTATGTTGATTCCTGACTGTGCGGAAAATAAAGAATTACAGGATTTAATGCATTCTGCTCAACAGGTTGGAAAACATACTTTGCAATGTGGATTTGATTCTTTAGAGGCCTCTTGCAAGTTCTGTGCTCAGAAGGCATGCTTGGCTTAAGGAGCAGTCTTTACCTGATCATGTTAAAGCTAAATTGTTGGATGCTCCCTTAAATCAGGACTACCTGTTTGGCAACAAGGCTGAGGAAGTTCTTAAAAAGATGGAAGATAAAGCTAAATCTATGCAAACTGTTAAAGATTTCTTACAAGTTCATCCTCCTAGATTTAGTAGGCACTTGGTCCTTTCCAGCCTCTTCAAGGTCTTCACAAGCCAAACTCAGACATAGCAGAAACCCCAGGTTTCAGTCCCAGGGGACACACAAGACTAAGCAGTGGGGGGTTTCCACACCCAAATCAGAGAGTAGTAAGACTCCCTCCTATGGAAAACAGTCTCAATGACTTGCTTCTAAAACTTCCAAGCACTTCCCAACTGAATGCTTCTTTAGGCAGAAAGATTGGTCTGCAGGCCAAAAACTGGGAACTCATAGTGTCCCAAGGATACAGATTTCACTTCCACACCAAGTGGGTGGCCAGATCTACCCCCAAATCAGTGGGCATAGGCCCCAAAACAAGTACTCTCTCTCTCTCTTAAGCATGGGGGCTATTCAGTTGGTACTAGAAGAGGAAAAGGGACAAGGGTTCTATTCGAGACTTTTCCTGGTACCCAGAAAAGGCAATACATGGCATCCGATCCTGGACCTTTCTACTCTAAGTACCTTTCTGGTGATTCCAAAATTCAAGATGCTGAATCTTCTCCAGCTGCTTCCTATGCTAGGCAAAGATGCATGGTTGGCAACACTAGACTTAAAAGAAGCATACCTGCACATCCCTATCAGGGAGTCTTGCAGAAGATACCTACGCTTCAAAGCAGGCGACATGCACTATCAGTTCTCTGCACTGCCCTTTGGCTTACCTAGCTCCAGTCATTGCATTCTGCAGGCAAAGAAATATTCAAATACACCCATAACTGGACGATTGTCTAATTCAGGCAGAAAGCCAGGACATACTTTTGAATCATCTGGCCTTTGTTCAAAGGGTACTGACTTGTCTGGGGTACACCATAAACGAAAATAAATCACAACTGGTACCCTGTCAACAAATTATATTCCTGGGAGCAAGCTTGAATACAACTTCCCAGATGGCTTTCCTCACGCCAGAGAAACAGATTCATTTGACAACCTACTTCAAACAAGTGGCCACAAAAACCCAGTTATCTGCAAGGCAAATTCTGCAAGCCTTAGGGTTCATGGCCTCCTGCATTCTTCTAATTTCATATGCAAGGCTGCATATAAGGAAACTGCAGTGGTATATCAAAAGCCTATGGTGTCAACATTCACATGATCTAGAAGCAATGATTCCTATCATACCTTGCCTGTGCCTAGAGTTCCTTTGGTGGGCAGAGGCCTGCCACCAAACCAAGGGACTACCGTTGACAATACCCACTAGTGCCCAAACCTTAACAACAGATGCATCAGACTATGCATGGGGGGCCCACCTGGCAGGGAAGTGCATTCAGTGCAAATGGAGCCCAAGTCAAATGCACCTCCGTATCAATCAAAAAGAAATGTTAGCAGTACAGAATGCTCTGACCGCCTTCAAAGACCACATTATTCCAGGAAAATTCATGATAAAGACAGACAACACCACTGTTATGTGTTACATAAACAAGCAGGGGGGGGGGGTACACATTCTTACCCCCTTTGCAAATTAGCCATGGCATTGTGGAACATAGCCCTGAGCTATCAGGTGCATTTACAAGCTCAGTTTCTGCCAGGAAAACTAAATACACTGGCAGATGAACTAAGCAGAAACCTCATGGGCCCACACGAGTGGAAACTGGAACTCAGGATTTTCAACATGTTGACAAGCAAATGGGGGAGCCCAGATATAGACCTGTTTGCCTCCCCCCAAAATTATCAGTTGGACAAATTCTGCACAAGGACTCCCTACAAACAAGCTTGGAAAGTGGATGCTCTGTCCTTCAGCTGGAAAAACCTACCAGTTTATGCCTTTCCTCCTCTGCCTCTGCTCTCCAAAGTACTACTAAAGATCAAACAAGACAAACTAAGGATGATTTTGATTGCACCAGACTGGCCACGACAACACTGGTACCCCCTCTTGCGCAGTGTGTCACTGTGGGCCCCATGGCACCTGCCTCAGACTCCTACTCTATTGTCTCAGCAGGAGAACCAAATTCTGCATCCTTAACTTCAAACACTGAATCTAGCAGCCTGGCTAATTACATAATTTCTCCTTTACCATCCCTCAGTAAACCAGTGATGGATATCATTTTAGAGGCAAGGAGGCCTAGTACCAGAAAGTCTTACACTGAAAAATGGAAAAGATTCTGTGCCTGGAACCAGTCTCAAGGGATGAGCACAACAGTGCTCAGTTTACCTCAGATTTTACAATACTTAACTGAGATACTTCATAAGGGCCTGTCTTTCTCCTCCATCAAAATTCACACCTCAGCCATTTCAGCTCATTATAACACAGAACCACCCCCTCTTCTCTCATCCACTGCTTAAGCAGTTCCTCAGAGGGGCCAAAAGTCTATGACCACCCAGGAGAGCTCCAACTCCAGCCTGGGACCTCAACTTTGTATTGGAAAAGCTCACCCTTCCTCCTTTTGAGCCTGCTGCCACTGCGGACTTAAAATTCCTTTCTTGGAAAACAGCTTTCCTTTTAGCAATCACTTCAGCAAGAAGGGTATCTGAATTACAGGCCCTCATGGCAATGGAGCCTCTCATCGTCTTTCATGTGGACAGGGTGTCCCTCAGGACCAATCCCTCCTTCATGCCCAAGGTGGTATCCAGTGTGGCCCTTAATCAGTCCATACATTTGCCAACCTTCTTTCTTAATCCACAGAACAAAGGGGAATGGATTCTGCACTCCTTAGACATGCACAGACAACTTAGATTTTACTTGCACAGAACTAAACCTCGAAGGAAATCTGATCAAATGCTCGTGGCATTTGCTGCAGGGGCAGAGGGGAAGGCTATTTCAAAGCAAACCATTTCCAAATGGATAGGCCATTGCATTCATTTTTGCTACAAACACCGTGGAAAACCTATCCTCTAGGGGATCAGACCCCACTCTACTAGGGCTGCATCTACCTCTACAGCCTTACTCAGTGGTGTCCCTACCAGGGACATCCTAGAAGCTGCTACCTGGAGTTCTGTACATACTTTCACCAAGCATTACCATCTGCCAGTTTTCTCTAAATCCAGAGCTGGCTTTGCCACTGCAGTCTTGCAGGGCCTTTTAGCTGGTCCTAATTCTATTTAAATTCCTCCTCCCATCCTTAGCTTTGGGAATCTACCCAAAAGTGATGACTGCAACAGTGAATCACGAAATAACATAGTACAGTTGTGTACACGTACCATAAATGTAGATTTTCAAGTGTATTCATTGTTGCCATCCTGGTTACCCTCCCTCCAGCCTCCTCCTTTTTCTTTTCTGGATATACCTCTTCTTTCCTTTACTATCTTCAAAAGCTTTTTGGTGTATTTGCTTTTTTGTTGGAGGTATAACCTTGTATATTTATAGATTTAATTGCTTCCTATTAAGGGGACACCTGACATCTGGGGCAAGAAAAACTGATGTAATGGCGTCTGCTGCATGTTTTATACCCCCTGATGACCTGACGTCATGGAAGAAGGGACAGCAACTGACACAGGACCCAAGACTTTGTTAATCAGGCTGACTGAGGGCTACTGCAAGCAGATAACCCAAAAGTGATGAAAGCAACAGTGAATACTCTCGAACATCTACATTTATGGTAAGTGTACACAACTGTACTTCCCAGCACTCACACCCCCTAGACTTTCAGGTGCCCTTCCTTCCCTGCCTGAAAAAGGAAATAAGGTGGTGGATTCAACAATTCTGCCTGAATCCAGGACTTGTATTACAGCCTTTCCCTGCAGATCAACAGATGTACACAGATGCATCAGATCTGGGATGGGGGGCCACTATGAACTGACTCAAGGTGCAGGGTCAATGGGAGTCCCCCACCGGAAAAAAAACGTAAATATCAGCTAAATTACTGCTCTTCTCCTAGCCCTGAAGGCATTCCTCCCCCTCATACATCCAGGTCCCTTCATAATCTTCACAGACATCACCACAGTCCTGTGGTATATCAACAAGTAGGGCAGGACCAGATATTACTCTGCAGACTGGCCATACAAACATGAGAGATGGCTACTCACTCCAATATAAACCTACAGGCAATGTACATCCATCACATAACTATCAGGCAGATGCCCTTAGCAGATCATTCTCTCAAAATCATGAATGAATGTTACACAGAGATGTCTTCCTGGACATAGCCCACCAGTGGGACAGTCCACAGATAGATCTGTTTGCCTGCCCAAGGTACCTTTCTCCACAAGCTTGTAGAGTGGATGCCTTCTCAATTTCATGAAAGGGGATGTTATTTCCCCCTAATACAGAAGGTCCTGCTAAAAATTCAGGAGGACAAGCCAAAAATCTTGCTGGTGACCCCCTGTTAGCCAAGGCAGCACTGGTTCCCCTTCTGTTGTCATTAGCCAAGGGCAATCACCACAAGTTGCCTTACAAGGTGGACTTCACACAACACAATGGATCTCTCATCCACTCACTGCTAACGCAGTCTTACCCTGTGGGTGATAAACTTCTGATTCCTTTCAGACACTTATTCTCAGAGAACATGCTGTCTGTCCTGCAAGAGGGCAGTAAACCTAATACTAGGAGATCCTATTTATCCAAATGGAAAAGGTTCTACACTTGGTGTCTTAAAAGGCAACTAGACCCCTTTCAGGCAGATTTACCTCTAGTTTTGTTCTATGTGTGTGAGCTCCTAAAGTCTTCACTTTCATATTCTTCAGTGAAAGTCCACTTGTCTATTATGTCAGCCTATTTACCTCTTGATCCGCACTTGTTATCCAGATAGAGGTGAAGCTTTTTCTCAAGGGGTCCTTCACATCAAACCACAGCAGAAACCCATACGTCCTCCTTGGGACTTGAATTTCATTCTGGAGAAACTTACTCCTGCCCCCCTTTGAACCAGCAGCTTCAGCCACATTACAAATGTGTGCATGGAAAACGGTTCTGCTAGTAGCCCTGACTTCAGCCAGAAAAATCTCAGAATTACAAGCTGTCATGGCTAACCCTCCTTACCTCATTTTTCATAAGGATAGGGTATCTCTGCACACTAACCCCTCCTTCATGCTTAAAGTGGTCAATGAGCTTTCCCTTAACCAATCTATCCATTTACCTTTGTTCTTTCTTTCACCACAGAATGACAGTAAGAGAGTGTTCCATTCCCTTAATGTTCACAAGCAACTTTGGTTCTATCTGGATAAGATTAAGGACATCAGAAAGTCCAACCAGCTCTTTGGTGTCCTTTCACCCCAAGGCCCTGGGTAAAATGGTATCCAAACAGACTGTATCTTTTTGGATATCCAAAACTATATCCTTATGCTACTCCTTCCATGGAAGACAATTACCCCACATGGTGAGAGCCCACTATACCAGAGCTGTGACCTCCTTAGGGGCTTTCTTAAGCTGTATAGATACAGCCACCATCCTAGAGGCAGCTACATGGTCCTCAGTCCACACTAACACTATAAATTGAACTGCATCTTCAGAGCTAAGGCAGGATTTGCCAAAGCCATCTTCCATGGATTTTTAAAGACTGCATCTTCCTCCACTCATACCACAGGTTGAGCTTTGGTATTCTCCCACATGTGAGAATACTGCAACCTGAGAATAGAAGGATGTAGAGTAGTTGTGTAAAATCTTACCATAACCATAGATGTTGTCCTCTTCCATGTTGCAGTATTTCTATCCCTCCCACCCCCTGTAGGACTTTTTCCTTATCTGGATGGCATCTTTTCAGCTGACCTTAGACTGTTGTCCAACTGGGTATTCAGTTCTGAGGTCTGTGCATGCAGACGTCACATTTATGGCCATGGTTTATGATCTCTGTGTGTGACATCCCACAGCAGCCATGCTAAGCTTTTGTATACGAGACAGACGTTCGGGTCACCTGAGGCAGAGGATCCCACATATGGGAATACTGCAATATGGAAGAGAAGGACATCTATGGTTATGGTGAGATTTTACACAACTATTCTTTTTCTGAGCAGATGGTGGTAGAATTGTCTGTATACTATACAAAGGTATCATTCTAACTGGCCAAATCAAGTTATTAGCAACTATGCTGAACAGAAAGGTTCCAGCATGGATCCTTGTGGTACACCAACTGCAACTGGGAGAAAGGATGAGATGCCAGTGAGACATTTTAGTGACTTAAATCCGCTAGAGAGGTAACTAAAAAACAGGACAGAGAGGAATTGCTAAAGCCTTGCCTAGAGAGTTTTTGAGAGTGTAGGGTGGTAGGCGGTTTCAAAAGCTTTCTACAGATTAAGAAAATCAGCAGATAAAAGTTTACCATCATTTGTCTTTGTTTTAACAGTATTAGTGACATTAAGGAAGGTGGTGGAGATACTGTGGTCAGGGCAAATTCAATGGTTTCTCAAATCTGTTTGAACCCAAAATTAACTCCCACTCTCTTCAGATCCCACTGTTGGGGTTTGTCAAAAGGAGTTACTTTTGTTGGTGGACTAGTTGTTCTGCAGTATATACACTGGTTGTTATCCTCTGGTCTTTCTTGCTGTTATGCAAGATTCACCTCTCAACCATCTCTGCCTGCCTAACTGTAGTTCCCCCCCTTTCTACCCAGCTTCAAGTCAAGCAGTTATTGAAAGAGGCTCTGCGTATCCTTCTTGGGATCTTAGTTTTATTCTAGAGAAACTTAAACACTTTTTCCATTTGAACTTGTCAACAAGGCTGAATTGAGGTTCTTCACTTGAGTGTTACTGTTCTTCCAGAGGTCAGAACAATGAGTATCTCAGTTACAAGCTGTTATGGTGAGACAGCCCTGTCTCATTTTTCATAAGGATAGGGTGCAAGGGTGCCTAGTTAATCATTTAATTTAAAAAAAAAAGTTTTTTTTTTTTTTAGGGCGTTCTTCTTTAAGAAGAAAGAAGTCCAGTCGCGGGCGTGCTGACATCATCGCATGCAGTGCACATTTCAAGTTTGCGAGCGGGAACTGAAACGGACGGAAGATGGGACACTTTCAGAGTAGTGAGTAAGAAACTGTGTGTGTGTGTGTGTGTGTGTGTGTGTGTGTGTGTGTGTGTGTGTGTGTGTGTGTGTGTGTGTAATGCCCCAGGTGCTACATGGTGATGGGTAGAGAATAAGGCTTGAACCCTGTACCTTGGGCCCAAGGTGGCAAGAGCCTGAATTCCTTACCCACCACCATTTGTAAAAATGTTGCAGGATTTTCCCTCATACTTGTTTTGTTCCTCATAAAATCTGTGGTTTCTGTATTTGTGTCCTTGCAAAGCCAGTAGTGCATTGGTGCAGTGGTAGCATCGTTGCCTGACAGCTACATGTTCTCTGGTTTGATTCTTGGCTGGGGTGCCTTACCTTCTGTTTGGAATCTGTATGCCCTCCCTGTTTTTGTTTCCTCCCATCTTACAAAAACATGTATGTCTGGAGTGTTTCTCCCTGGGCCTCTGCTAAAAATTAGCTTTTGTTCCAAGTCAGACTTTCCTGGTTAACAAATGTTAAAAAAAATGACACTCATTTGAATATCAGACTTCATATTCTTCAGAAAGTGCATGGTAACACAAAAGCTTATATTCTAGCAATTTTCTAAGTGTATAAGATGGATATTTGAAATTTATCCCTATCTTTGGGACTGTATTCCCCTCCGTTATTGGCTTCATCCATGTTTTGTGCTAAGGTTGAGAGCTATGGTAAGAACTGAATTCACTGAATGTTTGGGGGCTGTATTCCCCCATTACTGGCTTTGTCCAGGTGTTTTGTGCTAAGAGGTTGACAGCTGTGCTATGGTGAGAACTGAATTCACTAAATGGTAGCCATTTAAGTTTCAGTCTTCCTCTTTGACAAAACAGCTGATTTGATGTAGTGGTATATTGCTCTGACTGTTTTGCACAGGGTCCCCTGGGTTCAAGACGTGGCAGTGAAATGTATGGTGGTAGCGCAGCATTTTATTCTAGCAACGTCCCAACATTATACAAGCAATGTTTAAAATGTGTCCCTGGTTTTTGGCCTTTTGCCCCCCCCCCCCCAATAAATGTTGGCTTTTTCCAGATTTCTTGTGCTGCAAAGTTCAGAGATACAGCTGAGTGTCGAGTAGATTTTACAAGGAGCTGAGAGCTGCAGGGGAGCAAAAGTTTAGTGCTGCTTAAGCTTAGTCTACTTGCATTGTTAATAGCACAACAGGTAGTGTACTTGCTTTTGATGCTGAAGGCTGTGGGTTCTACTTCCACAGTAGGTAGATGCATTGCTGATACTGTACTGTATTGTAAAGGGGGTGGATGTTGCAGTCCTTTTTGGCAAAGATACCTAGTAACTATGAACCTATCAGTTTGCTATCCATTCCCTGTTACGGTATTACTAGCTTATCATTTTTTTAATGCATGCAACAAAGGCAATTAGTTCTTCAAGGGCAACAGGCACTTTATTTGTAGATGAAACAATGACATATAAAGTTGTTTGCTAGCAGCAGCCTCTTTATTAGTTACAGATTTCTTTAATGTGGATTTTACTACTTCAGAGATTGTGCATATTTACTGATACTGGTGGAATATAGAAGGTTGAGTAGACTTTTTATGATGGAAATGTTCTGAATTGGGCAGTTTTGTCATTGGTGTATGCATTTTGTTTCATTGTTTACTGGAAAATTGTTCAAAACAATAAATTTAAAGTGCCCTCTAACAACTGTACTGTATTGTACAAGGAATATAATATAATACAGTCAGGAAGGTGTATCAAAGAGCATGTGTATGTTTCATGTTCAAGGGGCCTATGATTTTGAAAACAGCCCAGAGTTAATCTGCCACTGGCAAAATGTATTTTCTTTGAATGTGGGTTTCAATGCTGTTTCAATGCATGTGAGTTTCAAGGGCAGAGAAGTTTTAATGCTAAGTCTATTTTCATTGTGAGACTGCATTGCTTTGTTTAACAGATATCTATTACAGTTTGTGCTGTAAAATGCAAAATAAAACTTTCAAATGAAATCTAAATCATCGCAGAAGTAAAGCAGTATGCACATTACAGTGTTTATGGTAAATGGGGCAAAATAACCAAGGAATGGGACATTGGAATGGCTGCAGGGAGGAGGCTCCATTCGACCATGATTTTGTGAGGGGGGGAAGGGTAGCAAACTCAGACAGCCCCGGTTGAACTAAACCTCTCAGTTGTCCATATCTTTGCAGAATGAATAGATATGTGCTTCTTATTTTTGGTTTGTTCCTCATAAAATTTGTGATTTTCTAGAAAATCATTTAGGAATGAAGTCACTAAATGGCAGACATTGAGTTTCAGACGTCATAACCTTCAGAAAAATGCATGCTAATGCAAGACCTGTTATTCTATCAACTGTCTTAAATTTATACAAGAGCAATTTTCAGTAGTGTTTGTATGTTCCCCAAATATATTTGGCCTTGTCAAGATTTCCTGCATTAAGAGGTTGAGAGGTATGTGCAAATCGCTTTGTAGAATTCGGAATATCCAAACGTCTCCATTGTCCCCGATTTTGGCTCAAAATTTTGCTCTCCCCTAATAATCCCTCCTCAAAATGGCAATTTTGGAAGAAAACGTGGAGGGTTTACAATTATATATAATTGTAATGATCAGAGTTATTACTTTTATTTCAGAAATGTATGTAGATACTCTTATTTTGTTAGCTGCTCAAGTTTGTTTGTGTCTTTCGGCTTTTCCCGGTTAGGGGTCGCCACAGTGGAACTCCGGTCCGCTAATGATTGGTAGTGGATTTTTACGACCGAATTACCAGCCCTGACGCACTACCTTCAATGAAGGCACGCCCCATTCACGTATGCCTCCATACAGAAGACACTCTAGCTGAGAATCGAACGGGCAAAGTCTTGCTATGAGTTAGCTGCTCAAGTTAACAGTGTTAATATTAAAAAGGTGTCCCTTTTTTGACAGGTTCCCAGCTGTATTGTGTGGCAACTTTATATTTTTGCATCACATTTTTGGCCTGTTTTTCGTAACATTGTGGTTTTTTGGCAAATTAGTGGCAAGTCATTAAAGATTGAAGTTAGAAAATAATGGCAGACATTTGAGTTTCAGATTTCATACCCTTCAGAAAATTTGTACTAATGCAAGACCTTCTAATGTTCTATTATCTAAGTTAATAAGAGCAGTATTTAAAAATTGTTCTTATTTTTGGGCTTGTGTCCCACTTCTAGTTCTATGTATGGCTTTGTCCAGGTTTCTTGCTCTGAATTTGAAAGGTATGAGTGTCAGAGCCATCACTGTCAGCCAGAGAGATTTCAAATTGTGACATACTTGTTGCACCCCACTCCCCATTGTAGTGGCTCTGGATGTGTCCAAGGAAGGCAAGGAGCAGTTATGCAGTGTAAGTGTGCACTCTGCATCCCCCATCCAAGGTAGACCACAAGTACGACCGTGGCTTTTCATCTGTCCTTGATTTTGCAGAATGTTCTGGTTTTCTGTCATATTTTTATACTGTTGATTTATGCTTCTTATTATTCAGGAGATGCATGCTGTCACAGTGCCCTCTTGCTCTGTTTAAGTAGCAATGATTTAATGACCATCAGGTAAGCTTGTTGGAGATTGTAAGATGCAAATAAGCTTTAATAAGCATACTGTTAAAGAATTACCAGCATTGAAAGCCTTTTCGTTGTTGCCATGCCGAGAATATTTACATAACTAGATAATGTATAAGCCTTGGGTATTGAAATGCATGTGACAGTATTTGTAATAAAAGGACAGGATTACAATATTTTCAGAAGCTCATTACATTTGTTGGAGACTTGCAGTTATCTTTTGTTGGAGACTTGCAGTCATCTTTGCAGGCTTACCCGTAAACTAAACAGAATGCCAATCTATCATGTGTGGTCCATAACTTGTGCAGGAATCCTTTAAGCAATTTATCTTGAGCTTGTTTCTTGCTTGCTGTTCATTTTTTACTTTGACCATGTCTTCCCCATGAACTAAGTAGATAGTTGTTAGGCAGCAGGTCTTTTTTGGATAAGAAACAAATATTGTCTGTATAAGAAGGGAGGTAGCATACCCCTCAGCTGTCCAGGTTTTTGCAGAATGTCCAGATTTTTTGCCCCATAGTCTTCCTAAAAAGGATTGAAGTTGCTAAATAATGACAGACATTTGAGTTTTAGATGTCATATACTATAGAAAAATGCATACAAACATAATCATCATCTTCTTTCGGTCGCAACAGCGGATCATCTGTTTCCATTTCTTCCTGTCCTCTGCATCTTGCTCTGTCACACCAACCACCTGCATGTCCTCTCTCACCACATCCATAAACCTTATCTTAGGCCTTCCTCTTTTCCTGTTACTTGGTAGCTTCATCCTTGGCATCTTTTTCCCAATATAGTCAGCATCCCTCCTCAGCACATGTCCAAACCAACTTAATCTTGCCTCTCTGGCTTTGTCTCCAAACCTTCCAAACTGGGCTGACCCTCTAATATACTTATTCCTAATCCTGTCCACCTGGGCTGACCCTCTAATATACTTATTCCTAATCCTGTCCACCCTCGTCACACCCAGTGCAAATCTTAACATCTTTAACTCTGCCACATCCAGCTCAAACTCCTGCCTTTTTGTCAGTGCCACTGTCTCCAACCCATATAACATAGCTGGTCTCACTACCCTCTTGTAGACTTTCCCTTTCACTCTTACTGGTACTCATCTGTCACAAATCACTCCTGACACTCTTCTCCACCCACTCCATCCTGCCTGTACTCTCTTCTTCACCTGTCTTCCACACTCACCGTTACTCTGAACTATTGATCCGAAGTATTTAAACTCATTCACCTTCATCACCTCTACTCCTTGCATCATCACCATTCCTCTATCCTCCCTC
Source organism: Protopterus annectens (assembly GCF_019279795.1). Lineage (NCBI taxonomy): Eukaryota > Metazoa > Chordata > Ceratodontiformes > Protopteridae > Protopterus > Protopterus annectens. The sequence continues at coordinate 1,770,264,290 of NC_056733.1, forward strand.
TCATTCACACACATATATTCTTAGTCCTGCTGACCTTCATTCATCTTCTCTCTAGAGCATATCTCCATCTCTCCAGGGTCTCCTCCACCTGTTCCCTACTCTCACTACAGATCACAATGTCATCTGCAAACATCATAGTCCACAGGGACTCCTGTCTGATCTCATCTGTCAACCTGTCCATCACCATTGCAAATAAGAAAGGGCTCAGAGCTGATCCTTGATGTAACCCCACCTCCACCTTAAACGCATCTGTCACTCTCACCGCTGTCACACTACCCTCATACATATCCTGTACCACTCTTACATACTTCTCTGACACTCCTGACTTCCTCATACAATACCACAACTCCTATCTAGGCACCCTGTCATATGCTTTCTCTAAGTCTACAAAAACACAAGGCAACTTCTTCTGACCTTCTCTATACTTCTCCATCAACACTCTCAGAGCAAACATCGCATCTGTAGTGCTTTTTCCCGGCATGAAACCATACTGCTGATTACTAATCATCATGTCCCTTCTTAACCTAGCTTCCACTACTCTTTCCCATAACTTCATGCTGTGAATGATCAATTTAATCCCTCTGTAGTTATTACAGATCTGCAGATCACCCTTATTCTTAAAAATCGGTACCAAAACACTTTCTCCTTTCCTCAGGCATCCTCTCACTTTCCAAGATTTCATTAAACAATCTAGTTAAAAACTCCACTGCCATTTCACCTAAAACACATCCATGCATCCACAGGTATGTCATCTGGACCAACAGCCTTTCCATTCTTCATCCTCTACATAACTATCCTTACTTCCTCCTTGCTAATCCATTGTACTTCATGAGTCACTATCCCCACATCATCCAACCTTCTCCCCCTCTCATTCTCTTCATTCATCAACCCCTCAAAGTACTCTTTCCATCTCCTGAACACACTCTCCTCACTTGTGAGTATGTTTCCCTCATTATCCTTTATCACTTACCTGCTGCACATTTTTACTATTTACTAGCTTGGTCCCTCTGTCTAGCCAATCTGTAAAGGTCCTTTTCTCCCTCCTTAGTGTCCAACCTTTCATATAACTCTTCATACGCCTTATCCTTAGCCTTCGCCACCTCTGTTTGCCATGCACGTCATCTCCGTATACTCCTGTCTACTGTATTCATCTGTCTGACAATCCCACTTCTTCTTTGCAAACCTCTTTCTCTGTATACTCTCCTGTACTTCCACATTCCACCACCATGTCTTCTTATCATCCTTCCTCTGTCCAGATGTCATACCAAGCACCTTTCTAGCCATCTCCCTTACTAGCTCTGCTGTAGTTACCCAGCTATTTGGTAACTCTTCACTGCCACCCAGTGCCTGTCTTAACTCATCCCTGAATTCCACCTCACAATTACCCTTTTTCAATTTCCACCATTTGATCCTTGGTGTTGCCCTCACACTCCTCCTCCTTTTCTTGATCACCAACGTCATCCTACAAACCACCATCCTATGCTGCCTAACTACACTTTCCCCTGTCACCACTTTACAGTCTCCAATCTCCTTCAAACTGGCCCTCCTACATAGGTTATAATCCACCTGTGTGCATCTTCCTCCACTCTTGTATGTCACCCTATGCTCCTCCCTCTTGTTAAACTATGTATTCACCACAGCTATGTCCATCCTTTTCGCAAAATCCACTACCATCTGACCTTCTGCATTCCTTTGTTTAACACCATACCTACCCATCACTTCGTCATCCGCTCCTCTGTTCCCTTCACCAACATGCCCATTGAAATCTGCACCAATCACCACTCTCTCACCCTTGGGTACAGTCATCAGCACTTCATCCAACTCACTCCAAAATTTTTCTTTCTCATCCATCGCACACCCAACTTGTGGAGCATATGCACTAACAACATTCATCATTACATCATCAATTTCCAGCTTCATAAACATCACTCTATCCAACACTCTTTTCAACTCCAAAACACTCTTAGCATACTGTTCCTTCAGGATAACTCCTACGCCATTTCTCCTCCCATCCACACCATGATAAAACAATTTGAACCCACCTCCGATACACCTAGCCTTACTCCCCTTCCATCTGGTCTCTTGCACACACAGTATACCAACCATCTTCTGTCCGTCATATAAAATGCATACTAACATAAATCCTATTATTCTAGCAATGTTTGAAGTTCATGAGAGCAATATTTATAATCTGTCCCTATTTATGTTGGGCTTTGTCCAGATTTCTTGCAAAGGATGAGGTGTGAGAGAGCAAGTGAAATGCCCTATTTAGAGTTAGCAGGTGGAATTTATTTTCAAGGAATTGTGAGCTTCAGGGGAAGAGAAGTTTACTGCTGCTCATGCTAAGACTGCTTAAAATGTGAAACTGTTTTGTTTAGCAAATGGTATCATTATTGTGGTATAGAATTTTAAAGCAGTGTTAGTAGTACAGCAGGTAGCATACTTGCATCTTGATGCAGAGGGCTATAGGTTCTACTCCCACAGCATGTAGTTTTGTATTTTAAGGGGGTGGAGTGCTGCAGTCCTGGTTATGTCCTCCTTTGGATGAGATGCCTAATAACTATGAACTTGTTTTTCAGATTACCACCCATTCTGTATTGCAAATATACCAGCTTACCAATTTTAATGTAACATAGGCAATGTATTCTTCAAGGGCAGCAGACACTGAATTTGTTGATGAAATGCTGAAATATAAAGTTGTTTTGTAGCAACAACCTCTTCATTCGTTTCAGATCTCTATAATGTGGAATTATTCAGATGACTTTTACTTCTGCAGAGATTGTGCATACTGACTGACATTGATGGATTGTAATGGCAAAAGTTTAAGTGGCCTTTTATGGTTGAAATGTTTTGAATTGGGCAGTTTGTCATTATTGGCTCATATGTTTTGTTTCATTGCTTGCTGGAAAAACATTCAAAACTATAAATTTAAAACAGTGCAACAAGTGGTGCTGTATTATAGAAGGGATATAATTAAATTATTTTATATTATAATTAATACAATCTGTATATAATTGTGCATAATTATTTGTATAAATATGTACACTTCTTATGCATGGCTACTCTTGCTTATCACAGTAACAGGAAGGATACTGTAATGGCTGTGTCAAGAAAAAAGGTCTAAAGCTTTTAGTTAAGCATATAATGAAGTTGTTCACATCAGTGATAATGCAGACCCAGTTTCATATAACTAAGGGTCAACCACACAAAATCAGAAAACACCCAGAATTTCCCTTGCCCACTCAGTAAAACTAATCTTGAAAAAATAATTAATGAGCATATATTAGGGCTATTGGAATTATCTATAAAAAGATGAAGTGATTATTTGCAACTATGTCAATGTTGGGATTATGAAGAAATGCTTGATTAAGCATTAATTAAAAGATATACATAATTTAGTGAATGCAGACAGTGTAAGTTAAATACAGCTATAATTTGTCGTGCATTCAGAGCACAGAATGCCAGCTTTTATTTAAACAGCAATTTGTGTTACTGAGAGCTAATCTTAGAAGCCAAAGAACACTAGTGTTATAAACTAGTCTGTTTAAATCTGTATACTCTGAACAGGCTCATGAGACTCATAGTGTCCTACATGAAAAATACTGAGCTAATGAACACTATTCCCCAGTAGTTTCTAAGTCACTTACAAATAAATAAAACAAGGGGAAGTATTTTGAGGTAAAACAAATATCTTGTCTTTATGGTAGGTAAAAAGTAAAACTCTGTTAGTACCCAAGTAAATAAAATGATTATTGGCAATGAATGAGAAATTATTCCAGTATAGAGAACTGAACAGCCAAGCCTTCTTGATCAGAATTCAAAAGGGCTGCCAAATGAAAGTTCCCTTGAGTTAGTTGCAATGTACATGGGGTATTTATCATGGATTCCTAATTAAATCTAGATACCTGTAATCATTGTAGAAGTAAAGCATAAGACAGTATGCACACTGAAAATTTTGAACAGTGTTTATGGCAACTGGCGAGAAATAGCCAAGTAATGGGACCCTGTAATGGCTGTGTGGGGGTGGGGCTCCATGGGTGAAGGGGGTGAGGCTCCATGAGTGGAGGAGGTGGGGCTCTGTGGGCGGGGCTCTGGGTTTGCACCCCCCTGCAAAAAATCCTGCGGGCTCCCTTGATAGGGTGTCTTTGAGAATAAATCCTTTTATTATTAAAGTGGTTACAGATTTTTTTCTTTGAGTCGAGCTGTTTATCTCCTCTTTTTTTCCTGATTCAAAAAATAAGTGAGAATAGATTTTATATTCTCTGGATATCCATTGACAACTTGGATATATTGACAGGACTAAAACCTTCAAAGAGTTTGGATCATCTGTTCATGTCCTGTGAAGGTAAGAAAAAGTGACAGTCAATGTCAAAACAAACAATTTCCAAATGGTTGTATCATGCTATTGTTTTTTGTTAATATCACCTTAAGTCTTTTCCAGGTAAAGTGAGAGCCCATTCTGCTACTGACATTTTGAAAGGGGTGGACTCGAAGTATTCTAGAAAGAGCAACTTAATCAACTGTGCTTACTTTTACAAAACATTAAAATTCGATTCTTTTTCCAAGTCCAGAATAAGTTTTTCTATGACTATTTTCCAGGGTCTCCTGGACTCTGACCCTTCTTCCTCCTTCCTTTTTTTCTAAGCTCTGGTAATCTACCCATATAGCTTAGGCTACTGCAACAGTGATATAATGATGAAGATAGTACAGGTATGCAAGTTCACCTATCATAACAGTAGATGAGATCTTCGAATAGAGCACGGTTACAGCTGGGACATCCTCCTGCCCATCCCCCCTTTTTGTGTTATTTTTTTTTGTTAGGGTGTGGAATTTTTTTTAATTACTTTATCTTCTTTCTTAGCATATGCCTAAATGACAGGGCAAGAAAGTTCTGAAGATTTGGCATCCTGTTTGCTGACTTTATATGTCTGTCCACGAGTTTATCAGCAGTTAGAACCCTTGGAAGATTAGCTAAAATTTTGTATGCTGGCAGGTTGTCCTGTCCCCTTCAGCTTAGGTTACTGTAACAGTTATCTGTTTAAACATGTACTGTTACGATAAGATCTGTCGTCTTTTTTTCTATTCCTCAACTGATGGGTCTTAGATCTGACTTTGGCCACTTTTCAGACGTAGTATTTGTAGCTCAACTTCCTCCCACTCACCCATAATCCGCTCCAAACCATAAATTACCTCAGATCTCATTTGCTGCTCTCAGCGTTAAGACATGGCTGAAATAGCTCAGCACTGGCAGATAACAGCAAAGCCCCCCCACCCCCAGTTGATAACTATGGTGATGGTGGCAGCCACTAAAAAGGAACTTGCCAAGGAAAGTCTTACTATTCATCCCTCTTAACAGAGAGCCTAGGGCCTTGGACAGATTTGGGAAGTAAATTTATGCATCAGTAACCCTTACTGTCCAATCACTGAATTTTTTTGGCACACATAATAAGTTTTTTTGAGAGACTCAACTAAGGTGATTTCCAAATCCTTTTCGGGGTCCATGACTGAGGAGAACAAGAAGACTGTCTTCCTAATTTGCTACCCATTGGTCCCGCTCTAATACCTCCATGTGTTTGATCTCTCAAAAATATAGAGGGTGTTTCTAGAGTCTTAAGGTAGGGCATTATGGCTCAGTGGCATGCAACTTCACAGTGCCTTTCAAAACATCCTTCATCAGTGTTTCCTTTGGATTAGTTCTGTTTGGGCACAAAGTTAGAGACTCTCTCTGAAAGCAAACAGGGTGGTACAGCTCTGTCTGCCATAGGAATATAGCTTTCTGCCACTCAGAAGGCCTTTTCTAGGAACCAGAAAGGAGGTAGGAGGATATGGTTTCGAAAGTCAAGTTTTTTTTTCCCTAAGACTCCTTACAGAGAGAGATCTCCCCACAGCAGAGGGGAGATCTCTAATAGTAGACATTGCACATGTGGCAGAGAAAGCCCACCAAACCAAGGCTGCAGAGATTCATTTACCAAGAAGCCTCGTCAGCACTCCTAAAGGGATAGCATGATTACTGCAATCTGGAGGCAGTTGGGGATGCTTATCTCTGCACCTAGAAGCCTGGACGTCCATCTCCAAAGATGTTTGGGTGCAGACTGTAATTACCAGAAGCTATTACATTCCCTTTTCCCATTCTCCCCCTGTAAGATGAATGAAAGTTCCCAATGTACCACCTCACCAAAGGAAAGACACCATCCTCTTAGTGTTCCAGGCCTACCAGGATGATTATCTTCATGTTTTACTGTTGCACTCCTGACAGTTGGAGATTTCCTGCCATGAAAGCCCTCGGCTGGCCAGACTACCAGAGAAACGTATTTGCCTCCCACACTGGTGGATGCCTCAACCAACGTCAGTACACTCGGGTATAAAGGGAGCCAGTCTGCATCATCACTTCAGTCTTTTCTTGCTGCCAGAGCCCGAAGCAGACTTCAAGTGCATCGGTCGGTCCGTACCAGAGAGGCATTGTCGTTGGAAAGATAAGTACCCCATTGGGGAACCTTTTCTTTGACTTGCGTCAGATAAAGTTAATAACTGTCTCTGCTGTGGTAAACAAATTCCACACAGAGACTTTCATATGCTTTGTGTAACTTGCTTAGGCCCAGGACTGAGCTCTATGTACCTAAATGCAAAAAAGACAAGAAACAAAAGCCTAGGTCCATGGACGGCACTCACTCGCTCCCTGACTCGCCTACTAGATTTGTGATTGTTGAAGAAGGTGGGGTGCTTTTGCAGCCCCCTTTGACCTTTGATCCTATGTCCCAGGCTTCAGTCGAGACCCATTTGGAGTTGGACATGCCTTCGGTCCCTTTGACTTCTACAACACAGATATTCAGCTCTTTGGTTTGGTCCGATACTGCTCAGCAGCCCATGGCTTCTGACGACCGACTGCTAACTGGAGACTCTTCTCGGCCTAGGGCCATTCTGGTGCATCTGCAATCTAAAGAGTCAGGCACCAGGGCGCCAGACATGCCTAGGCCTAAGACCAAACCCACCACCAAAGAAAGACATTGTGGTAGGGACTTCACTTAGGCCTACAGGCTCCCAATTTCAGGAACACAAACAGGATTTAATCAAATTATCTGAAGACCTCTTTAACATTTTAGGGTCCAGACAGATTTCAGGGAATATCACCAGAGGGAAATGAAAGAGATTGCCTTCCTGAATTTCACTTTGACCGTCTGCACTCAGAAGAAGACCCTCATTTGGAGGACTCAGCATCTGAGGAATGTTTCACTTTCTCCTCTTATGAGAAATCAGATTCAGAGGAAATTCTCCACCTGAAGACCTCACGTTTGATGGGACTCATGCTATGAAACAACATTTCCAGTGGGATGCAGAAGAATGCCTACAGGCAAAAAAGCAAGTAAGGAAATTCTTAGACCTCCCTGAGCACAAACCCCTAGCTATCCCACTTGTCCTGGAAGCAGAAGATTTATTTCAGGATGTTTCCTTGCATACTGATGGTCTCCCTCCTGCACCTAGAAAGCCTGACTGCCTTTACAGCATCCAGGACTGTCATAAATTTGTTTAAAAATCCAACTGCCGATCCTGAAGTGGTCACACCTGGCCCCAAGGGATCTAAGACCAGTACCTTTGGAAACCTCTTACCTACAGACAAAGAAAGCAGGGCTGTTGATAAATTTGGAAAGAAAGCATACATTTCTGCTACCCTCATCATGAGGGCCCTCAGTTTCAATTTCATATGATCAAATACCAGCAAACCAATTTTGACCAACTAAAGTTCCCAATGTACCACCCCACCAAAGGAAAGACACAGCCTTAAAAGTCAAGAAGCTGCTGGCAAAAAGTTATCCAAAAGGTCCTACCAGACCAGTAAAGGTTTGGAATTTGAGATTTTTTTTGGTGCCAAAGAAAAATGGGGAACTCAGGCCAATTTTAGACATAAATCATCTAAATCTGTTTGCAAATCACTCAAAGTTCCAAATCGTCACATTTAGTCCATACTTTTGGTACTGTGAAAAAAACAATTAGATGTGTTCTATAGATCTCCAAGATGCATACTATCTCATCAGAATAGACAGATAATCCAGGAGGTATCATTACTTCCCTCTGGGGGCCAGTCACTTCCAGTTCAAGGCCCTGCCCTTTGGTCTCATTGTATGGCAGTGGTTTAGCTCAACTGAGATTGTTAGGATTCCAGGTGTTTCCATACCTCGAAGACTGGCACGTCACCGCTCCCACCAAAAAATCCCTTGACTCACTCCAGGGACTACTTTCTCCATCCATGCCTCGATCTAGGCATCAGTCAGTTGCAACAAATCACACCTTTCTTCCACTGAATTTCTGGAGTTCATAGGTGCTCACCTAGATATAGTTTCTCAGATAGCAGGACTACCTTAATCCAAACTGTCTACCTTACAACGTCGGACTGCACAAACTATCCACCTTACACCACCTTACAACATCAGATTGCACAACTCTTGTTTCTTCATCACCCCCAGCCAGGTTGGTTTTACAGCTCCTCTGTTCTGTAGCCACCTCTATAACACTTTGTATTACTGGCAAGATTTTATGCAAGACTGCTACAGTGCACACTGGCAGAATTTTCCCATTCAAGTCACCAACATTTGCAAAGAACATGTAGCCTGGTGAATCTATGCCCTGGAAGTTCCACTTAGCCACCCATTTGTTCCACCCTTGCCCACAGCCATGTTGCTCACAGATGATTCCCAGCTAGGATTGGGAGCGACCACTTGGGACAGACTATTCAAGGCACATGGTCCCCCTTAGAGACAGTCTGTCCATCAGTGTTCTAGAGATTAGAGCAGTCCTGTTAGTGTTCCAGGTCTACCAGGATGATGATCATTGTGTTTCACTGTTGCAGTCCTAATAGTTGGGATTTCCTGCCGTGAAAGCCCTCGGCTGGCCACACCACCAGAGAAACTTCTTTTGCCTCCTAGGCTTAACCAATGTTAGTATGCTCTAGTATAAAGGGAGCCAGCCCATGTCATTGCTTCAGTCTTTTCTTGCTGCGGGAGCCCGAAGCAGAACTCAAGTGAGTCAGTCTGTTTGTACCAGAGAGGCATTGTCTTCAGAAAGATAATTATAATATTGGGGAGCCTTTTCTTTCTTATTTGACTCATGTCAGATAAAGTTAATAATTGCCTCTGCTGTGGTAAACAAATTCCACACAGAGACTTCCATACACTAACTTGCTTAGGCCCAGACCACAACGTCCCAAACTGTCATTTCTGTGCTAGGTTTAACACTAACGATATTAGGCATACAGCTGAGTTTGTAGCTCGTTTTCTGAGGCAGGAGTCTGTGCAGTCTCATACTATGGCATCCGTCAGTCATTCTGAGCTTGATGTATCTTAAGTGCAGTAAAAGACAAGAAACAAAAGCCTAGTGCCATAGACAACATTCGCTCGCCCCCTGACTCACCTACTAGACTTATGATTATTGAAGAAGGTGAGGTGCTTTTGCAGCCCCCTTTGATGCTGTGACCCAGGCCTCTGTTGAGACCTGTTTGGAGTCGGCTATGCCTTCGGTCCCTTTGACTTTGATGTCTACAGTGCACATATTCAGCTCCTCATTTGGGTCTGAGACTGCTCAGCAGGTCATGGCTTCTGATGAGTGATTGCTAACCGGAGACTCTTCTTGGCCTAGGGCCATTCCAGTGCAACTGCAGTGTAAATAGTCAGGCACCAGGACATCTGGTGTGCCTAGGCCTAAGACCAAACCCATACCAAAGAAAGGTATTGTGGCAGGGTCTTCGCCTAGGCTACGGGCTCCCAATTTCAGGAACACCAGCAAGATTTGATCATATTAGCTGAAGACATCATTAACATTGTAAGATCCAGACAGACTTCAGGGGATATCACCCCAGGGAAAAGAAAGAGACTTCCTTCCTGAATTTCACCCTGACCGTCTGCACTCAGAAGACTGTGATTTGGAGGACACTGCATCTGAGGAAGGCCCTGCTTACACCTCCTATGAGTAATCAGATTAAGAGGTAATTCTCCCCTCTGCATCTCTGCCTGAAGATCTAACATTTGGTGGGACTCTTCATGCTATGAAACATTTCCAGTGGAATGCAGAAGAATGCCTTCAGGTGAAAAAGAGAGTAAGAGAATTCGTAGACCTCCCTGAGCATAAACCCCTAGCTATCCCACCTGTCCTGGAAGTAGTGGAAGATGTATTTCAGGATGCTTCCTTACATCCCTAACACTCTCCCTACTGCACCCAGAAAGCATGTCCACTTTTACAGGGTCCAGAACTCTTATAAATATTTGTTTAAAAATCCAACTGCTGATCTTGAAGTGGTCACATCTGGTCCCAAGGGATCCAAGACGAGTACCTCTAGAAAACCTTTCATGATCAAATACCAGCAAAGCATTCTTGACCAACTAAAATAAAAGCTAGCCTGCCTAGAGGATAAAAACCTTTCCAAGGAACTTTTAGATCTGTACCATTCCAGTTTTCAAGTGGCAAAACACTCTCTTCACTGTGGATATGATACCATGGAAGGCTCTTGCAGGGCAGCTGTCACTGGCACAGTGATCAGGAGACACATTTGGCTTGGGGAGCAGCCCCTCCCTGAACAGGTAAAAGCTATTGTCCTGGATCCCCCCTTGACAAAGAATGCCTTTTTGGGGCAAAAGCTGAAGCAGTCCTCAAAGATGGAGGGAAAGCTAAGTCTGTGCAAACAGCTGGAGACTTTCTTCAAGTGCAATGACCCAAGTTCAGCAGGAATTTTCCGGCCAAACATTGGTCCTTTCCCACTCACTCTAGGAGCAAACAGAGAAAGCCATGGAGGGACAGAACCCGCAGGCATAGATCACAGCAATAAAAATCTAGGCAGTGGACCTCAGACTGACACAGACAAGGGAGTTCTAGAACACCTGCCCCTGCCAGAGAGCAATTATAAATCTCTGCTTCCATCCCCCTCCCCATCCCCCCAAAACTAGAAGAAAGACTGTTATCAAAACTGGACCCACATTACCTCAGATCAGTGGGTTCTAAATATTATTGCCCATTGCTACAAACTCACTTTGAAAGAGCTCTTAAAATTCTCAGGATACCCAGATGCACCCCAAAATCAAAAAACTCAAGCTGTACAACAAATTCAAACCCTTTGTTCTCAGGGAGCTGTGGAATCTGTTCCAGAAGATCAAAAATAGAAAGGATTTTACTCAAGACTCTTCCTAGTATCTAGAAAAGAATGGTCTTGGCATCCCATTCTGGATTTGTCCACCTTAAATCTTTTCCTCAGGGTACCAAAATTCAAAATGTTGACCCTGCAAAAACTGCTCCCCATGCTAGCCCCTCAGACATTCATCTTGTCACTAGACCTAAACGATGCCTGCCTTCACACCCCCGTCTCAAAGTCACACACATGCTTTCTTCACTTCAGAGCAAGCTCCAGTCATTAACAGATGTTCTTCGTGTTTCACTGTTGCAGTCATAACTGTAGGGTGTTCCTGTCGGCAGGCAGCCCGAGGTCGAGCTCCAGTCATTATCAGTTTTCAGCTCTGCCTTTGGACTGTCTACTGCACCAAGGGTTTTCACAAAGTGCCTAGCTCCTGCCATTGCTTATGGCATGAACAAAGGGGTCCAGACTTTACCCCTTCCTGAATGATTGCCTAATATATGGGCCTCAGACCAGAAACAGATCCTCAAAGACCTGAAATTTACACAGGATCCTCTAACCTCCTTGGGATTCACTGTAAGCCTAAAGAAGTTCATCACTATGCCATCCAAACAGATGGTGTTCCTTGGAGCAGTCTTGGACTCTTGCCTCCAAAAGACCTTCACCCCCCCCCCCCCCCGGACCAGGCCAGTTTTTTGACCAACTACTTACAGAGCAAGCAGTGCATTACAGTTGGAGAATACCTTAGAGCTCTGGGGTACTGGCATCATATATCCTCATGGTGCCACTAGCCAGGCTACACATGAGGACGCTTCAGTGGTATCTAAAGAATGTGTGGTGCCAGAGCACTCAGCTGCTAGACACCAAGACACACCTGATAACTTGCCTTAGACAGGAGCTCTCATGCTGGGTACAGCCTTGCATCCAGATTCAGGGCTTGCCCTTCAGTTTCTCTCCTCAAGGCCAAACACTTCCCACTGACGCCTCAGACATCGCATGGGTGCCCATACCCAACATTTTCAAACCCATTGGGTGTGGGATCAACAGTCCAGGATGAGACATATAAATTGGAAGGAACTCATGGCAGTTTTAAAGGGCTTACTGGGCTTCAAAGAAGAAATGGATACCAGGGGTGCTGGTAGTGCAGACAGACAACATCACAGTCATGTGGTATGTAAACAGACAAGGAGGCATGCACTGCTATGGCCTGTGCTGTCTAGCCATGCAACTCTGGGTGACAGCACACTCAATGGGACTCCACCTCGTAGAGCAGTATCTGTCAGGGGTACAAAACACCCTTTCATAGTTTCATAGTTTCATAGTTTAGTACTAGGCTATCTGCCCTGGGGCATTTGTAAGCCTAGCCATAGTGATGTGGCTTTCGCCACCCCATGAAATGGTACAAAAATGCACAGAATAGATTTAGAATACTGTGCCTCTGTCTAGTAGTGACACAGTGAAGGTCCCCTTATATAATAGAATTAGTTTACTGTGCCCCTGTCTAGTAGTGACACAGATGTGACCCCTGGGGTAAACTTACGATCTCCCATCCACTCATCAAGATTTCTCTTCAAGAGAGTCAGTGAGGGGCTCTGCCTAACATGAACTGGGATTTTGTTCCAAAGCATGGGAAGCTTCTGGCAGATCACATCAGCAAAAACTTGACAGACCCCCATGAGTGGCACCTTCACCGGAATATTTTCCACAGCTTAATACAAATGGGGAACCTCATAGCTACAGAGGTTTTTGAGAATCGATGGATTGCTGATTTACAGGCTGATTGGCTCCCTGGATTGAATGGGACAATTCCTTTGAAGCCACTGTTGAAAGGGAGGAGACTTCTTAAATAAAAAATTTAAATTTTAAGTTTTAATTGGCTGCTTTTTTCTTCAAAGGGGAGGAGCACTGACAGTCATGCATTGTTTGATGAAAGGGAGGAGACTTCCTAAATGAGTTTTAATTGGCTACTCATTGCTTTAAAGGGGAGGAGTACTGGCAGTAATGCCAGATCTAATGAAGGCTGTATGAGTTGAAAGTGCTTATCCCTGTTTTTACGTCTGTGCTGTTCTTATGCCATTTTATTGTTTTATTAGTCAAGAAATGTTTCTCCATGGTAGCCTAGTTCTGTTTGTTTTCTAAATATTGTTTTATTAGTCAATAAATGTTTCTCCATGGTAGCCTAGATGTTCATCGTGTAACACTGCTGCAGTCATTACACTTGGGTTATCCTGCCGTCAGGCGGTTCCAAAGTCGGCCTGAGTTCCAAAGTCTTGGTCCGGTGTCTGTTGCTGTCGCCTCCTCCCTGACGTCAGTGCGACAGGGGTATATAAGATGCAGCCAACGCCATTTTCTTTAGTCTTTCTTGCTGCGTGGTGCCCGAAGCAAAAGCGGTTCGCAAGTGCCGGTCGGACGACTCCTGAGATTTTCATTCTGAATCCAGAACTGAAGTCTTCTACAAATCAAGTACCCCGTTGGGGAAACTTTTTCTTGCCTCAGACCGATGTCAGTAAAAGTTAATAACTGTATTTCTTGTGGGAAGCAAATACCTCATAAGGATTTCCATTCTTATTGTATCCCATGCCTAGGCCCAGACCACGACATAACTGGTTGTCGGTTTTGTGCTAGGTTTAGCAAGCACTCTATTAAACGTCGGTTTGATTTTGCCCGACATTATTTTGCTGCAGAAAATTCAATTATACCATGCCGTCGGAACGTCCGACGACCGGACTTCATAAAAAGCACAAAGACAAGGATGGGCATCCCGAGGCCCAAAACTGACGACGAAGCCTCTTCTAGGCCAGTCGCCGGTTCTCCGGTTTTCAGCGAGACACCTTCGCAGCCCCTCATGACCACTTTGGTAGAACCACAGGCCGCATCGGACTCCCACGTGGAGATGGCTGGGCCTTCGGACGCACAAGTTATTCAGACTACCGAAACTACCCCTTCAGAGGGATCCGGAGTAGCTGAACAACCCGCAGCTTCAGCAGGTGTTTTCAGACCTACTCAGTTAAGCATTAAATCTTCTGCTAAGTCTAAACCTACTTTAAAAACAAAGAAACAAGTACAGCATTCTCCAGGACAGGCCTCCATGCCTAAGAAACAAATGCTCAAAATGGCAGAAAACCTAATCTCTCTGATCAGGGGTTCACATCCCACTCCTAATAAAAGGCCAAGACAGGATGCAGACTATGACTCATCCGACCAGGTATCCATTCTTCAGGTTCATCCTCAGACCTAGGATAATCCCTACCCCCTTATGAGGATTCTGATGCTGAGGAATCAATTCCATCAGCCTCTCCGCCTGAGGACTACTCCTTTGGGGAAACCTTACATACCATGAGGGAGCATTTCCATTGGGAAGGCCAGGATTACTCAGAATCCAAGAAAAGGCTCAGAGACTTCCTTTTGTTACCTCAACACAGACCCCTTGCTATCCCGCCAGTGTTAGATATTGTGGATGATGTGTATACTGAATCCAGCTTAAATCCTGATTCTTTACCTCCAGCCCCAGTTAAGCCTGACAGATACTACAGAGTCCCTGACTCACACAAATTTCTTTATAAAAGCCCTGTTGCTGACCCTGAAACTATTTCTCAGGGACCCAGAGGGGTTAAGGCCTCATCAGCAATGAATCCAGTCCCCTCTGACAGAGATTCCAGAGCATTAGACAGATGGGGGAAAAAGTATATACGTCTGCTACTTTAGCAATGAGAGCCTTAAATTGCCAGTTTCACATGTTCAAATATCAGCAATTTTTGATGTCTCAGTTGAAACAAAAAATGCTTCCAGATTCAGATCCTCCTAATTTAAAGGAAATGCAGGATTTATTGCATGCAGCTGAACGAGTGGGAAAACATACTTTGCAATGTGGCTTTGATTCTTTAGAGGCCTCCTGTAGAGCAGCTGTTACAGGTTCTGTCATTAGAAGACATGCTTGGTTAAAAGAACATACATTACCAGATCATGTTAAAGCAAAACTATTGGATGCACCTTTGCAGCAGGATGTGTTATTTGGAGTTAAGGCAGAAGAGGTATTAAAGAAAATGGAGGACAAGGTAAAATCTATGCAAACGGTGAAGGATTTCTTACAGGTTCAGCCTCCTCGATTTAGCAGAAATTGGCCAACAAAGAATTGGTCCTTTCCAGTTTCAGACAGACCTCAAAGGGGCAGATACAGACGTCCTAGAGGTAGAGGTCAACCACAAGGTTCTTACAGGCCTCGACAATGGGGTGCATCAGGCCAGAAAGAAGGGGAAGATAGGCTACAACCTTATAAAAAACAGCCCCAATGACTTCCCACTACAGCTACCAAACAGCTCTCTCTTGGCAGCCCCCTTGGGAGGAAAGCTGGCACTTTTCTATCACAATTGGCATATGATCACCAAAGACAAATGGGTTCTCAACATTGTATCTCAAGGTTACAGGTTCCACTTTCACACTCTGCCAAGGTTAAAAGGAATGCCAAACCTGCCACCAAATCAATGGGCAGAGGCTCAAAAACAAATTACAGCACTCATGGACATGCGAGCTATTCAAAAGGTACCACCACAGGAGCAAGGACAAGGATTTTACTCAAGACTTTTTCTGGTTCCCAGAAAGGACAAAGCCTGAAGGCCCATTCTGGATCTTTCTTCCCTAAACACTTACCTGGATGTTCCAAAATTCAAAATGTTGACACTACAGCAGCTTCTTCCCATGCTGGGCAAGAAAGCTTGGCTCATAACCTTGGACCTCAAGGAGGCATACCTACATGTCCCTATCAGACAAAACTGCAGAAGATACCTCAGATTCATAGCTGGTTCAGTTTTCTGCACTGCCCTTTGGCTTATCTACTGCGCCCAGGGTCTTCACAAAGTGCCTGGCACCAGTAATTGCATTTTGCAGACAGAAAGGAATTTAAATTTATCCGTACATGGACAACTGCCTGATTCAAGCAGAGAGCAAGGACATTCTTCTAAAGCATCTGGCATTTGTAAAACAGTTATTAAGTTGCCTGGGGTACACAGTAAACGAAAAAAAAAATCAAAACTAGTGCCCTCACAAGAGATAATATTCCTGGGTGCCAGCTTGAATACAACGGCCCAGATGGCTTATCTCACACCAGACAAGCAAGGACATCTGACTCAATATTTTCAATTGATGGCAACAAGAACCCAACTCCCTGCAAGAAAAATCCTGCAGGCCTTGGGTTACATGGCATCTTGCATACTACTAATTCCATATGCCAGGCTCCATATGAGGAAACTACAATGGTACCTAAAGAGTGTCTGGTCTCAACACTGTCAAAGTTTGGAAACAGTTATACCACTAATTCCTTGCCTTCAAGAGGAGCTTCGATGGTGGGCTCAAGCTTGTCACCTCAACAAGGGACAGCCTTTTACTCAACCCACAGCCTGGCAAACACTGACAACAGATGCATCGGATTACGCCTGGGGAGCACGCATGGCAGGAAAATGTATTCAGGGCAAGTGGCCCGCAGAACAAAGGCATCTTCACGTCAATCAAAAAGAGATGCTAGCTGTTAAAAATGCCCTAATAGCTTTCAGGGACCTGCTACATCCCGGACACCTACTACTAAAGACAGACAACACCACAGTTATGTGGTACATAAACAAGCAAGGGGGCACTCACTCTTATCCCCTCTGCAGACAAGCTATGACCTTCTGGAACACAGCTTTAAACTATCAGGTTCATCTGCAAGCACAATTCCTGCCAGGAGAGAAAAACACACTGGCAGACGACTTAAGCAGAAACATCATGGATCCCCACGAATGGGAATTGAATCCACAAATATTCAGAATGATAACAAAGAAATGGTGGAGCCCGGACATAGATCGATTTGCATCCCCAATGAACTGCCAGCTACAGAAATTCTGCATAAGGACTTACCATCCACAAACATGGAAGGTGGATGCCCTCTCATTCAGCTGGAAAAACCTACACATATATGCTTTCCCACCACTGCCTCTCCTTCCAAAGGTACTCATCAAAGCCAGGCAGGAAGAGCCAAAAATGATCCTGATTGCACTAGACTGGTACCCAATCTTGAAGAACATAGCACAAGGACCACCCTGGATTTTTCCTCAAATCCCACATCTGCTGACTCAGCACAACAATCAGATACTTCACAGCTAGCTAAAGACTTTAAACCTGGCTGCATGGAAGATTACCTAGTCAAGCAAGCAATGCCTCTCTCCAAAGCTGTTATGGATGTCATTCTGGAGGCCAGAAGGCCTAGTACCTGGAAAGCCTATTTGGATAAATGGAAGAGATTCTGTGCCTGGAACTAGGCTCACAGCCTTGACCCTCTTGTCCCAAATATTCCTCAGATACTACAATATTTAACTGAGATGCTGGACAAAGGCCTCTCCTTTTCATCCATCAAGATCCACGCCTCTGCCATCTCTGCTCATTACAACACGGATACACCAATTTTCTCTAATCCTTTGCTAAAACAGTACTTCAGAGGTGCTAAAAACATAAGACCGCCCCATAGAGCACCTACTCCAACTTGGGACCTCAAATTCCTTTTGAGCCAGCTAACACAGCAGATTTAAAATATATCTCTTGGAAAACTGCTCTACTCCTGGCAATAACATCAGCATGAAGAGTTTCAGAATTACAGGCCCTAATGACAGTAGAACCTTTCATCATTTTCCACCAAGACAGGGTGTCTTTAAGAACTAACCCAACGTTTATGCCAAAGGTGGTATCAATTGTGGCTCTAAACCAAACTATTCACTTGCCAACTTTTTATCCAAATCCACAGAATAAAGGGGAGAGACTACTGCATTCTTTGGACATACACAGGCAGTTATGCTTCTACTTGGACAAAACCAAAGCTTTCAGAATATCTGGGTAATTATTGGTAGCATATGCTGCAGGAGCACAGGGAAAAGCCATTTCAAAACAGACTATTTCAAAATGGATAGGACACTGTATACATTTCTGCTATACACACCATGGGAAACCTGTACCCAACAGCATTAGATCTCACTCCACCAGGGCAACAGCCACTTCAACTGCCTACCTCAGAGGAGTACCTACCAAGGTCATTTTGGAAGCAGCAACTTGGAGTTCTGTACATACCTTCACCAAGCACTACCATCTGCCTCTGTACTCTAAATCCAGAGCTGGCTTCACCACTGCAGGGCCTTATAGCCACCCCTAATGCCTTATAGTACCAGCCACCCTACCTCAGCTTTGGGATTCTACCCAAGTGTAATGACTGCAGCAGTGTTACACGATGAACATAGTACAGTTTTGTACCTACCATAAATGTAGATGTTCGAGTGTATACACTGCTGCAGTCCAGGTTACCCTCCCTCCTTCCGCTCTTACTTGCTGGAACGTACCTATGTCTTTTACCCTTTACTACCTATGGGGAGTATTTGCTGATATCTGGAAATTGTTGATTGCTTTTCTTATGTATGTTTTATTAGCAATTGGAATAGCCTACCTTTTTGGGAGCACCTGACATCTGGGGCAAGAAAAGAAAATGGCGTTGGCTTCATCTTATATACCCCTGTCGCACTGACGTCAGGGAGGAGGCGACAGCAACCAACGCCGGACCAAGACTTTGGAACTCAGGCCGACTGGGAAACCACCTGACGGCAGGATAACCCAAGTGTAAGGACTGCATCAGTGTATACACTCGAACATCTACATTTATGGCAGGTACAAAACTGTACTTTCTGTTTGTTGTCTAAATATTTTTGTTTGGTTGGCAGCCTTTAGCCATCTGGAGTTTTTATATATTTCTACAGCTCTGTTAAGCTTTGCGAATCTTCCTAACTGTCAGGCCTGAAACAGTGAAACACAAAGAACATAGTACAGTTGTGTACTCTTACCATAAATGTAGATGTTGAAGTGTATTCACTGTTGCAGTCTTCTTCTCCTTTGGTCTACTAGACAGGTCTAGAATTTCCAAATATGAAGACCTTTGGTACTTCCACAGGCTACCCGGGGTTAGGTAACCCCTTTCCTTATTCTCCTTTCTTAACTATGAGCTCCTCCTTCATGGGGCCAAGAAAATACTGAAGTGATGATGCAGGCTGGCTGCCTTTATACCCAAGCATACTGACGTTGGTTGAGGCATCTGCCAGCCTGGGAGGCAAAATAAGTTTCTCCGATAGTCGGGCCGGCCAAGGACTTTCACGGCAGGAAATGCCCAACTGTCAGGACTGCAACAGTGAATACACTCTAACATCTACACTTATGGTAGATATATACAACTGTACTTTCTTCCTCTGGGAATGATTGATATACAGACAGACAACATGTCAGTAGTTTAGTACATCAAACGGGGGGGGGGGGGGGCGGCTCCTATCCCCTGTGTGTAGAAGCAATGAGAGTGTGGCATTGTAAGATCTCTTCCATTGACTTTCTAATAGCAATGCACATTCTGGGGAAGTTCAACATACTAGCTGACAGACTGAGCAGATCTATTCTATTACCTCGTGACTGGTCTCTCAATCCATCAGTGCAAACCTGATACTTTGTTAGTGGCGTTGGCCATGCTGCGATGTTTTCACCTCTGTTAAGGTACAATTAACTGCTATTTCCAGTTTTCTTATTGGCAAAAGTCATTCCTCACTGGCATCTCCCAAGCTGTGAAAAACGTTCCGTGAATGTATCTTTCTACTCAGACCACCTATTATGGACACTAGACCTCTTTGAGACCTTACAGTGCTTTTCTAGGTCTTGACATAACCCACCTTTGAACCAGTGACTAAGGTAGATTTAAAGTATTATCTTGGAAAACTGTTTTTCTAGTTATTACATCAGCCAGGTGAGTATCTGAACTCCTGGCAATATCTTGTTAGCCACCTTACCTAGTTTTTTATAAAGACAGGGTTTCTCTTTGAACCAGTCCTTCCTTTTTACCAAAGGTAGTCTCAGAGAATGTGCTTAATCACTTCAGTAATTTGCCTGTCTTTTTTCCGAAATTCTCTAACAAAGGGGAACATATGCTTCATTTATTGAATGTACATAGCTCAGCTTCTACCAGCATAGCACTAAAGTTTTTCAGAAAACCTAATTGTTCATTTCCTGAGTTCTCAAAGGCAAAATTGAGTCACTCTGTGTCCAAAGTAACCTTAGCTAGATGGCTCACTGGTTGCATTTCTCATGTCTGCAAGGAAAAGGGTTTGACTTTGCTAAGACCTCCATGGACTCATTCCAGGTTCCACTAGATCTGTTTCCACTTCTAATTTCTAAGCAAGAACTTCAGTAGATGATGTTTGTGTGGCTGCAACATGGTCTAATGCTCATACCTTTATTGCATACAAGTTGGATATTTTTTTTTCCAAGGGACAGGGTAGCATTTGGTTCTGCCATCCTCCAAAATATCCCTCCATGAAGACCACCCTGATGTACAGCAGCTGGGTACTGTGTTCTGTCAGTTGAGGAATGGATGAAAAATATAACATCAGATAAAATGGTTAAGTACTTACCATAATGATGCATCTGCATTGTCTGTTTTCATTCTTCCTAGACCTCCCTCCCTCCATTTCCCCCTTCCATTTATGGAAAATTTATATATGGCTCTTTAGCATGACCTGAGGAATATTCCCTATTGGTCCCCCCTCTGCCCCCTTTTTTTTTTGGGTGGCCACAGTGGTGCAGCGGTTACCATTGTTGCTTCACAGCAAGAGGTTCTCCAGTTCAATTCTCGACTGGAGTGCCTTTTGTATGGAGTCTACATGTCCTCCCTGTGGTCACATGGGTTTCATCCAGGTGCTCCAGTTTCCTCCCACATTCCAAGGACATGCAGTCGGTGGATTGGACACTATAAATTGTCTGTAGGTGGAGAGTGTGTGCACGGGTGAGTGGTACAAATGAACTGCAGTGGCAGGGCTAGCCAACCCGTGGTGTAAATCTTGGCTCGAGGTCATTGCCACTGCTGAAGTGACACCCCGACCTCATGTGTAAATTGGGAATAATGGTTGAGGATGGCAGAATGGTCTTTTTCCCCTTTTTAGCTCCAGATCTTCTACTGTCTTGACTGTAGTACCTTGATACCTATCTCTTTCCCTGTATGAATGCCATGGTATTCAATCCTTTGGAGTTCTAAGACTGAGGGGGAGAACTCGATCTGAGGCAGTAGAGGGTTTGGAGGGGATTATCGGTAAGGGGAGGAGCTTGAGCTATCGATCCTAAGTCTGAAAAGTGGCCAGTGTCGGTTCTGAGACCTTTCAGTTGAGGAAAGAGGAAAACAGACAACACAGTTGAGTTATTATGGTGAATTCATAACTTTGTTTAACTTACACAACCATACTTTTCCAGGTCTGGCAATTATTCTGGTAGACTCTGAACAGAGACGTCTTGGTATTTGACATGTAAAATTTAGGCATAAAACCTTTCTCTTGATGATGTTTCTCATTTACATCATCCGCTTCTACTGTACTAAGAGTTCCTGAAAACCACAGTTTTTTGGCTAGTGCTTTTTCTATCATTTGGAACCAGCATCTGTTGTGTGTGTCCTTTCCCAACCAAATCTTCCAGTTGAAATAGTTCTGCTATGTTTTGCTATCGCTGTTTAAATTATTTGATGGATGGGCCAGTGTTGGTTCATCCTCTTTACACAAATGTCTCTGGGTCAGTCGTCACAACAGTCTAACAGAGAACCAGTATCTTTAGGTTCATAGGGTATTAGTAAGGTTGTGGGCTGAAAGGCCATCAAGAATCTCAGTTATATCTGCCAGTACTGGTGGAAGACTAGTGTCTCCTTATAAGATTTTCCTCGCATATCTCAGGTGAAGATTAGTTATCACCCATCCAGTCATCCAGACTGGTGTTAAGTTATTAGGGGAGTATGTTTCCTTTTTTATGCTATTTTTCCAATTGCTTGTCAATAATCAGCCCTCCCTTCCTCAAGCACCATTATATAGGTAATAATGGGGGGGGGGGGTCATTAAGTTGCTGTCTCCATCCCCTGCTGGCTTCCACTAGCAGATGCTTCACAGCAGGGGCGTTCTCTGAATCCTGTGACACATGCTTGTGAGAGGTGCCATTACAAGCTTGCTATGCCAAGCCCACAACCCCCAATCCTGTGGCTATTGTCTTACTTGCAAGCCTTTCTGTTGTGAAAGCCACTGCTTGCATGGTAGCATTTTGGATTACCTGAGCCACCAATAGCCTCTCCTGGGATGGGTGAGCCAGCACTCTGAGTCATAGTCAGGTCTACTTACCTTCCTTGGTTTACAGAGATGAAATCTGCTTGATAGTTAATGGTAGTCCATTCCAGAAATGGGGAATTCATTTGGCTTTGTACTGGTTACACTATCTGATATTGTTGATATGGCAGTATATACGCATAAATCTCTAAAGCTGGTGTTTGCATTTAACACTGGTTCTATTTAGTTTAAGACATTCAAGAATGCCAAGCCATTCATAGCAGGGAGGGCTAAGCAGTGATAGCCCGTCAACAGTACAGGGAAGAGGAGTAGGGCTTTTATTCTATCAGAGTAGCTAAGGGTGCTGAAACCTGATATATTTTTGGTGAGAAAACAATGAGGTCTGTGGATCTGGTTTAAGTGCTTAGCAATGCACATGCCAAAGGGGCATTATGATCAGTGATGGGGCTAATAAGAGAGGGATAAATTAGCACTATAATTTCTTTGGACCAGTGAAGAGATACCACAGATAATATATTAGACAAAGTAGAAAGATTTTCTACCCATAAGAGATGTGGTGGTCAAAGGAGATTTTTTTTACGAATATACATACCCATGTTACTGAGTATTGTGCCAGATGTAAATGGAATGTTAATCTATGTGGTGGGACTGAGATGCTAGATTTACCAAAGGAAACTATGCTGAATTTCTTAGTTTGGATGTAAGCCCATGATTAACATACCAGACATTTGGCCCAGCCCTTGCTGGAAAATCTGAGTATCGGAATGGAATTTGATAACACCTGGATGTTCATCGTGGTACACTGCTGCAGTCATTACACTTGGGTTATCCTGCCGTCAGGCGGTTCCCCAGTCGGCCTGAATTCCAAAGTCTTGGTCCGGCATCGGTTGCTGTCGCCTCTTCCCTGACGTCAGTGCGGCAGGGGTATATAAGATGCAACCGACGCCATTTTCTTTATTTTATTTATTTTTATTTTTTATTTTACATTTGTTGACCGGGCTAGTCTAGCTGGATACATGTCCGTTTTCAGTAGAGGCCCGGGGAGATAAGCTCCACTTATAAACTTTACTGATGCTAAGTATAAAAACAGTTAAGAAATAAATTCTAATATAAAAAGTAATAAACAAGTGGTATAAAAAAGAAAGAAGTAATGGAGATAAGCTCCACTTAGAAATTATACTGATGCTAAGTTTAAAAACTGTTAAGAACTAAAATTCTAATATAAAAAATAATAATAATTAAGTGGTATAAAAAGTAAGGGAGTAAAGAAGTCATAGTAGAACAAGATAGCAGGAAGTATCTCTTAGACATTTCATAGAGAGGGAAATGGAAATAACTGAAAAGAAAGTGAATTAAATATTGGGGTGAGTAGGTCAGATGAACATAAAAATAATGTTAGTCAGGGTTGGTACAGGGGCACAGCCATTGTGTTTTGAGGTAAAGCTTGAGTTTCTTTTTAAAGAGAGATTTAGAGGGAATAGTTGAGAGTTCAGACGGAAGCAGGTTCCAATGTTTTCCAACAGTGTTAGAGAAAAGAGAGTCTCCGCCTTGTTGTTTGATTTGACCGTGTCTATAAGAAGTTTGTGTGGATCTAAGGGACTTTAGGTTGTGGTAACGTGAATCAGGCTTGATAGTATAGGGTTTTATCAGGTTGATAAAGAATTTGATGGGCTATGGTAAGCTGGTTAGTTTTTAGTTGCTGTTGGTATTCAAGCCAGCCTAGTTGTTTTAGATTATTACAGTGGTGGGTTCTGTAAGGGTTTCCGGTGGCAAATCTGGCTATGTTGTGGTAGGAGTTTTCTAGTTTTGACAGGTTTGTTGTGGATAATTTAGTAAAAATTGGGGAGGCATAGAGAAGGGGTGAGATAAGGTGGGTGAGGGCTATGGTTGTTCTAGATTCTGGAGTTAGGAAAGGTTTGATTCTGTAGAGAGCCTATTTTTTGTTAATGCTTTTAGTGTGTTGTTAATATGGGCATTGAAGTTAAGGTTGTTGTCTATGGTAATGCCTAGTAGTTTGGTAGTTGACTCTTGAGATATAGGTGTGCCATTTGCTGATGTTATGGTGAAATCAATGAGGGGAGATTTGCTAGATGGTGTAAAAAGGAGCAACTTTGTTTTTTTTGGGTTGAGTAGTAGACAGTGTTGGGAAAACCAGTCTTCTACAGAGTTAAATATGTGTTGTGTGAGGGAGTGAAGGTGTGATACAGTTGTGGCGGAGCAGACAAGTGTTGAATCGTCATGACTGTATGCATGTGGCTTGGGGAGCCACATGGTGTAGGTCATTGATAAATAAGGAAAATAGCAGGGGACCTAGTATAGACCCTTGTGGGACTCCAATGCTGACAGGCAGTTGGGAGGATAGAGTGGAGTTCCAGAGTACTGCTTGATGTCTGTTTTGTAAGTAGGACTTAAACCAGTTAAGAGATTGGGTATCAAGTGAAGTGGAATGAAGAATGTGAATGAGTATTTGGTGGTTGACCATGTCAAAGGCTTTGGATAGATCTAAGAAAATTGCTGAGGAGAGGGTGTTATTGTTGCGATTTTTGTTGATTGTATCTGTAAAGGAGAGGGCAGTGGTTGTACTGTGGGATGGTCTGAAACCGTGCTGGGTGTTAGAGAGTAGGTTATTCTGGAGAAGGTGGTGAAGCAGTTGCTTGTGTATACACCTTTCCATGATCTTAGATAAGGGTGAAAGAAGGGCTATGGGGCGGTAGTTCGATATTTCAGTAGAATTTCCCCCCCTTATGGAGTGGGATAATGTGGGAGATTTTCCAGAGTTTAGGGACATATCCTTCAGTGATGGTTCTGTTGATCAGAATAGAGATAGGCAAGGCTATTGCTTTGGCTGCTAATTGCAAGTATTCTGCGGGTAATAGGTCGGCAGAGGAGTACATGGTTTCAGTTTTTTTAGAAGGGAGAGAATATAAGTAGTTGAGACTGGTTGGAAGTGAAAAGTAGGGGGTGGGTTTGTTTTGCTCGTTGACATGTTTGCATTTTTGATGGGAAGTTGACTTGCTAAGGTTTGTATAGTTTCTGTAAAGAATGAATTAAAGGAGTTTGCTGTTTGTTTGGGGTTATTTATGTCAGAGCCTTGTGGGTTGGGTGTGACAGGTTTACATGGCTGTAGTAATTGATTAATGGTTGCCCAGAATTTTTTTGTGTTTTTTTGGGGAGAATGTTGTGGTTTCAGGTAAAAGTTTTTTTTATCATTCATTATTAGTTTTTTGGTCTCATTTCTTAGTTGCTTAAAGGTTTGGAAGTCCGTGGTGTTTTTAGTTAAGCGAGATTTGTTCCAGGCTTTATTCCTGAGAGTAATTTTTTGTTTGGTTTCTTTTGATAGCCAGGGGGCAGATTTAGTCTTGATTCTGATGGAGCGTGAGGGGGCATGATAGTTGAGGATAGTTAGAAACTTAGCATTAAAGACATCAACAGCTTCATCTAGTTGAAGATGTTTTAAGGGTGTCCAGTTGCATGCTTCTAGTTCTTTCTGGAATAAATCCACGTTGAATGTTTTTTTGGATCTGATAGTTTTGGTTATTATTTGGGTAGGAGGGCTGGTTTTAAGCCTTATGATGTAGGTTAGTAAGTGGTCACTTATGTCATCAGGGAGTGTTCCTGTTGTGTAGGTATGGGGTTGGTAGTTGGTGAGTATCCAGTCTATCGTACTTTCTTTTTTGTTAGATTTATTTATTCGAGTGGGGGAGGTGATGGTTTGAGAGAATCCATAAAGGTTGATATGGCTAGTAGGTTGTTTGTTGTTACAAGATTCCCAGTCGATGTTTACATCGCCTAAGATGATTATCTCTTGGGGTAAGTTTAGTGATAGCCAACATAGGATCTTTTCGATGGTGGAAATGTTATTACCTGGGGGTAGATAGATGCAGATAATATAGATTGATTTGACTGGGTTTAGTTCTAGTTTGGTAATAAGAATTTCAGCGTTTGAGTCTTGGGGAGGTTTTTGGTGGTATGTGGTTATTTGAAGGTTAGTTTTAAATAATATGGCAATACCTCCGCCTTTTTTTGAGAGTCTGTCGAGTCGTAAGATGCTATAGCCAGGTGGAATGATTTCAATGTTTTTTGTTGAGGGTTTTAACCAGGTTTCTGTTAGGCAAATAATATCAAAGGAGTACAGCTGTAGGAGAGCATGTAGTTGAGTTGTTTTATTATTAATGCTACGTATGTTAAGGTGGGCTTCAGTCTTTCTTGCCGCGCGGTGCCCGAAGCAAAAGCAGTTCGCAAGTGCCGGTCTGCCGACTCCTGAGATTTTCATTCCGAATCCAGAACTGAAGTCTTCTACAAAGCTAAGTACCCCGTTGGGGAAACTTTTTCTTGCCTCAGACTGATGTCAGTAAAAGTTAATAACTGTATTTCTTGTGGGAAGCAAATACCTCATAAGGATTTCCATTCCTATTGTATCCCATGCCTAGGCCCAGACCACGACGTCACTGGTTATCGGTTTTGTGCTAGGTTTAACAAGCGCACTATTAAACGTCGGCTTGATTTTGCCCGACATTATTTTGGCAGAAAATTTAATTACACCATGCCGTCAGAACTTCCGATGACCGGAATACATAAAAAGTGCAAAGACAAGGACAGGAATCCGAGGCCCAAACCTGACGACGAAGCCTCTTCTAGGCCAGTCGCCAGTTCTCCGGTTTTCAGCGAGGCACCTTTGCAGCCCCTGACAACCGCTTCTACAGAACCACAGGCTGCCTCCGACTCCCACATGGAGATGGCTGAGCCTTCGGACGCACAAGTTTTTCAGCCTACCGAGGCTAACCCTTCAGAGGGATCCGGAGTAGCTGAGCAACCCGAAGCTTCAGAGGGGGTTTTCAGGCCGACTCAGTTAACCATTAAACCCCCTGCCAAGTCTAAGCCTACTTTAAAAAACAAATACAGCATTCTCCAGGACAGGCCTCCATGCCTAAGAAACAAATGCTCAAAATGTCCGAAGACCTAATCACTCTGATCAGGGGGTCCCATCCCCCTCCTGATAAAAGGCCCAGACAGGATGCAGACTAACTCATCCGACCAGGTGTCCATTTCTTCAAATTCATCCTCAGACCTAGGATATTCTTTACCCCCTTATGAGGACTCTGATGTTGAGGAATCAATTCCATCAGCCTCCCTGCCTGAGGACTACTCCTTTGGGGAAACCTTACATACCATGAGGGAGCATTTCCATTGGGAAGGCCAAGATTACTCAGAATCCAAGAAAAGGCTCAGAGACTTCCTTTTATTACCTCAACACAGACCCCTTGCTATTCCGCCAGTGTTAGACATTGTGGATGATGTGTATACTGAATCCAGCCTAAATCCTGACTCCTTACCTCCAGCCCCAGTTAAACTTGACAGATACTATAGAGTCCCTGACTCACACAAATTTCTGTATCCTGTTGCTGACCCTGAAACTATTTCTCAGGGACCCAAAGGGATTAAGGCCTCATCAGCAAAAAATCCAGTCCCCTCTGACAGAGATTCCAGAGCATTAGACAGATGGGTGAAGAAAGTATATATGTCTGCAACCTTAGCAATGAGAGCCTTAAATTGCCAGTTTTACATGCTAAAATATCAGCAATTTTTGATGTCTCAGTTAAAACAAAAAATGCTTCCAGATTCAGATCCTCCTAATTTTAAAGAAATGCAGGATTTATTGCATGCAGCTGAACAAGTGGGAAAGCATACTTTGCAATGTGGTTTTGATTCTTTAGAGGCCTCCTGTAGAGCAGCAGTTACAGGCTCTGTCATTAGAAGGCATGTTTGGTTAAAAGAACATACGTTACCAGATCATGTCAAAGTAAAATTATTGGATGCACCTTTACAGCAGGATGTGTTATTTGGAGTTAAGGCAGAAGAGGTATTAAAGAAAATGGAGGATAAGGCAAAATCTACGCAAACGGTAAAGGATTTCTTACAGGTTCAGCCACCAAGATTTAGCAGAAATTGGACAACAAAGAATTGGTTCTTTCCGGCTACAGGCAGACCTCAAAGGGGCAGATACAGACATCCGAGAGGTAGAGGTCAATCACAAGGTCCTTACAGGCCTCGACAATGGGGTGCACCAGGCCAGAAAGAAGGGGAAGACAGGCCCCAACCATATAAAAAGCAGCCTCAATGATTCCCATTACAGCTGCCAAACAACTCTCTCTTGGCAGCTCCCTTGGAAGGTAAACTAACACTTTTCTATCACAATTGGCATTGGATCACCAAAGACAAATGGGTTTTCAACATTGTATCTCAAGGTTACAGGTTCCACTTTCACACCCTGCCAAGGTTAAAAGGAATGCCAAATCTGCCACCAAATCAATGGGCAGAGGCTCAAAAACAAATTACAGCACTCATGGAAATGAGAGCTATTCAAGAGGTACCACCACAAGAGCAAGGACAAGGATTTTATTCAAGACTCTTTCGGTTTCCCAGAAAGGACAAAGCCTGGAGGCCCATTCTGGATCTTTCTTCTCTAAACACTTACCTGGATGTTCCGAAATTCAAAATGTTGACACTACAGCAGCTTCTTCCCATGCTGGGCAAGAAAGCTTGGCTCGTGACTTTGGACCTCAAGGAGGCATACCTGCATGTCCCTATCAGAGAAAACTGTAGAAGATACCTCAGGTTCTTAGCTGGTCCAATTCACTATCAATTCTCTGCACTGCCCTTTGGCTTATCTACTGTGCCCAGGGTCTTCACAAAGTGCCTGGCACCAGTAATTGCATTTTGCAGACAGAAAGGAATTCAAATTTATCCACACCTAGACGACTGCCTGATTCAAGCAGAGAGCATGGACATTCTTCTAGAGCATCTGGCTTTTGTAAAACAGTTATTAAGTTGCATGGGGTACACAGTAAATGAAAAGAAATCAAAACTAGTGCCCTCACAAGAGATAATATTCCTGGGTGCCAACTTGAACACAATGGCCCAGATGGCTTATCTCACGCCAGACAAGCAAGGAGAACTGACTCAATACTTTCAATTGATGGCAACAAAAACCCAAATCCCTGCAAGAAAAATTCTGCAGGCCTTGGGTTACATGGCATCTTGCATACTACTAATTCCATATGCCAGACTGCATATGAGGAAACTACAATGGTACCTAGAGTGTGTATGGTCTCAACACTGTCAAAGTTTGGAAACAGTTATACCACTAATTCCTTGCCTTCAACAGGAGTTTCGATGGTGGGCTCAAGCTTGTCACTTCAACAAGGGACAGCCTTTTACTCAACCCACAGCCAGGCAAACACTGACAACAGATGCATCAGATTCCGCCTGGGGAGCACGCATGGCAGGAAAATGTATTCAGGGCAAGTGGCCCGCAGAACAAAGGCATCTTCACATCAATCAAAAAGAGATGTTAGCTGTACAGAATGCTCTTATAGCTTTCAAGGACCTGCTGCATCCAAGACAACTATTACTAAAAACAGACAACACCACAGTTATGTGGTACATAAACAGGCAATGGGGCACTCACTCCTACCCCCTCTGCAGACAAGCCATGACCTTGTGGAACACAACTCTAAACTATCAAGTTCATCTGCAAGCACAATTCCTGCCAGGGGAGAAAAACACACTGGCAGACGATTTAAGCAGAAACATCATGGATCCCCACGAATGGGAATTGAATCCACCGATATTCAGAATGATAACACAGAAATGGTTGAGCCTGGACATAGATCTGTGTGCATCCCCAATGAACTGCCAGATACAGAAATTCTGCAGAAGAAGTTACCATCCACAAGCATGGAAAGTGGATGCCCTCTCATTCAGCTGGAAAAACCTACAAGTATACACATTCCCACCACTACCTGTCCTGCCAAAGGTACTCATAAAAGCCAGGCAAGAAGAGCCAATGATGATCCTGATTGCTCCAGACTGGCCATGCCAGCACTGGTACCCAATCTTAAAGAATTTAGCACAAGAACCACCCTGGATATTGCCTCAAATCCCACATCTGCTGACTCAGCACAACAATCAAATACTTCACAGTCAGCTAAAGACCTTAAACCTAGCTGCATGGAAAATGCCTTAGTCAAGCAAGAAATGCCTCTTTCTAAAGCTGTTATGGACGTCATTCTGGAGGCCAAAAGGCCTAGTACCAGGAAAGCCTATTCGGATAAATGGAAGAGATTCTGTGCCTGGATCCAGGCTCACAACCTTGACCCTCTTGTCCCAAACATTCCTCAGATTCTACAATATTTAACTGAGATGCTGGACAAAGGCCTCTCTTTTTCATCCATCAAGATCCACGCCTCTGCCATCTCTGCTCATTACAACATGGATCCTCCAATTTTCTCTAATCCATTGCTAAAACAGTACCTCAAAGGGGCTAAAAACATAAGACCGCCCCGTAGAGCACCTACTCCAACTTGGGACCTCAACTTTGTTTTGGAAAAATTAACTTTTCCTCCCTTTGAGCTAGCTAACACAGCAGAATTAAAATATATTTCTTGGAAAACTGCTCTGCTCCTTGCAATAACATCAGCTCGAAGAGTTTCAGAATTACAGGCACTAATGGTAGTGGAACCTTTCCTCATTTTCCACCAGGACAGGGTGTCCTTAAGAACTAACCCTACATTTATGCCAAAGGTGGTTTCAAGTGTGGCTCTAAACCAAACTATTCACTTGCCAACTTTTTATCCAAAACCACAGAATAAAGGGGAGAGATTACTGCATTCTTTGGACATTCACAGACAGTTACGCTTCTACTTGGACAGAACCAAAGCTTTCAGAAAATCTGAGCAATTACTAGTAGCATACGCTGCAGGAGCACAGAGAAAGCCATTTCAAAACAGACTATTTCAAAATAGATAGGACATTGCATACATTTCTGCTACACACACCATGGGAAACCTATACCTAGCAGCATTAGATCTCACTCCACCAGGGCAACAGCCACTTCAACTGCCTACCTCAGAGAAGTGCCTACCAAGGACATTTTGGAAGCAGCAACATGGAGTTCTGTGCATACCTTCACCAAGCATTACCATCTGCCTTTATACTCTAAATCCAGAGCTGGCTTCGCCACTGCTGTACTGCAGGGTCTTATAGCCACACCTAATACCTTATAGAACCAGCCACCCTACCTCAGCTTTGGGATTCTACCGAAGTGTAATGACTGCAGCAGTGTACCATGATGAACATAGTACAGTTTTGTACCTGCCATAAATGTAGATGTTTGAGTGTATACACTGCTGCAGTCCAGGTTACCCTCCTTTCTTCCCCTCTTACTTGCTGGTACGTACCTATATCTTCTACCCTTTACTGCCTATGGGGAGTATTTGCTGGTAACTAAAAGTTGTTGTTTGCTTTTCCTATGTATGTTTTATTAGCAATTTGAATTGCCTATCCATTTGGGGGCACCTGACATCTGGGGCAAGAAAAACTGAAGAAAATGGCATTGGCTGCATCTTATATACCCCTGCTGCACTGACGTCAGGGAAGAGGCGACAGCAACCGACACCGGACCAAGACTTTGGAACTCAGGCCGACTGGGGAACCGCCTGACGGCAGGATAACCCAAGTGTAATGACTGCAGCAGTGTATACACTCGAACATCTACATTTATGGTAGGTACAAAACTGTACTTTTGTAATCATCAGCAAACTTGGTTAGCATCTTATGCTGATATCAGCTTTCACATCAGCAAGCTGTATACCAAAGAGGAGGGGGCCCAGGACAGTGCACTGTGGATACCACTGATAATTGTTTCTAAATGGGGCAAATACCCCCAACCTTTAATGGTATGGGTTCCATCAGATAGACAGTTAATTTACCCATTAAACTGTGTGTTGGTTGAGTTGAGAGAGTTTAGTACTCCTGGCATGTGGGATATGTCTGAGGAATAGGCCTTTGGAAAGGTCCAGGTATACAGTGTGCCACTTCCTAACATCAAAAAAAGAAGAGTAAGGTGTTTGATATACTCTTTTTTTTTTCTGTGTGATCTCTGTCTATATGCCACGTAGCAAGACTACAGTCATGTGCCCCCAGCAGTGTCTTACTGCTTAAAAACATATCGGGCCAGGAGAGTGATATTTGGCTGTATTAGTTTTCTTTCTAGTAGCTTTAGTAGCATGTCTGTAGTGCTGCCTTGTTTTAAAATACTGTGATATTAGAGTGAAGTGATGCTGGAAAATATTGCAGCAGCTTGCATGGACAAGAAGTCACCTTTGATTTCTGCCAAAATATCACATTTCAGATTTAACAGTCTCTCATGGAATAGTATCATAGTCGTGTCATAGCTGCTTCTAAGTGTTATCAATGAACTTAGTCTGAAATATGAACAAAATGATGGTAAAAGCAGTTCTCAAACAGCATATAAATTACATATTTATTTTTACATTTTTATGGCCTTAAATATGAAATTTTCTTTGTTCTCTTATATGTTTTACAGGGAAGGAGTCAAGTATGGGATTCACTGAAAAAGGCAGCATTTGTTCTTGGATCTGGACTGTTCGTATTTGCTGCCTTCAGGAACTCTGTCACATGGTGAGATAATTGCAGACACAATCCTAATTTATTAGTGTGTGTGTGTGTGTGTGTGTGTGTGTGTGTGTGTGTGTGTGTGTGTGTGTTGTGAAGTCAGGGGAAACAAGAACAGAAAATGCAGCGTACTGTAGGTCAAGGAAATCAACATTATTGTCATCTTTGTCATCATCGTCCTCGTCAAACAAAAAAACAGCACCAAAGATATTTGAAGAGAAATACAGGCAAAAGCCTCCAGATATGGAAAGTTTCACAATAAAAATAAGAAAACAAAGAGGGGAAGTAGAAAAGAGGATTAGTAATGGAGAAGTTAAAGAAATAGAACTGAAGTTATGGATAGCTTGCAAAGTGAAGGATTTAGAGTAGAAAATCCAACCCAGGTAATGTCACAGCAAGATGGACCAATAAGTCCACAAATTAGGGAGAAACGGGTGAAACAGGAAGCATGTGATCACTTGCCATATGAAGATGCTCTGGGGCCTTCCGTAGGAAACCAGTACAAAAGTTCAGTTAGAGTTGCACAGCAAGGGAAGGAGCAGGAAACAGTGGCAACTCTGATGAAGTTAGTGTTGTGGAGTGATGGGGAAATGAGCTCCCATATGAAAAAGCAATGGATGATGCAGGATGCAGCTGTAGAGAATGTCACAGGAAGGTAGTTTGGAACTTTATGTAGAATGCCCGCAGGAAACAGAAAGCAAAGAATGTGCCCTCAGCTTAGAAGAAAATTATCTAAGGGAAGAGTTGCTTGATTTAATAGAGCTTGCTATACATATTTAAAATTGAAAGAAATGGATTACAGAAAGTAAGACCCAAAATATTAGAAGTCCGATAAAACAGATAAATATAGTAATCAAGACTGTAAACAGGAATTCGTGTGATATAACAGGAGTAATTAGGCTGTACTATTTTGCAGCTAAATTAATAACAAATAAAGTCCTACCAGAAAATACAAAGCAATAAGGGAAGGAAAGAAATAAAATGCCATCAGGAAAGCATTGAATAGAAAGAACTATAAAGCAATTAAGACGAGAAGTGTCACTATTGAGTGTAGAAGAGGGAACAGATCAAAAATAATTAGAAAGATAGATGTGATAAAAGTAATGTGCAGTATCAAAACAGATCAGGGTCTATTGTACACTATTGTAGACGGTTGGGAACAAATTGAAAGAAGTAGACACATTTTGTCGCAAAATCTATAGACACTATGGAACATAACAAAGATGCTGAATGGGCAGAAGTAAAAGAAACAGTAAGATGTTCAAATATACAAGGTATGAAATGGGATGAAGTAATGGTCAGATAAATTGAAACAAAATTAAGGAAAGCTTCTAATTGGACAACCCCAGGCCCAGATGCAGTACCTACATTCTGGCTGAAAGTACTAACATCTTTACATGAAGATTCATCCTTGAGTAAGAACTACTTATGCACATCCTGAACAGACAACAACCCGGTTGACAACAGGAAAAAATGAAAATGTTCCTACTAAGCCCCTTATAAGAAATTAACAATGTTGTAGTTTTGTCAGAGAGAGACATATAGACATATATACATATACACTCAATTAAATATGTATATAAAATAATTTTTCATTGTTAAATATAGGCATTTATATACTTTGGTAATGCACAATATATTTAGGCAGGTCATAACTATATATTGTATTTGTTATGTAATTAGTATTTACTGTAGGATTATATCTTACATTTGATATTGTTCCTTTTATGCACTCCATACATTTGTCATATTTCATATGAAACATTCATCTAGTATGTATTATTAGAGTTGGGGTATGGTTCATATTCCACCGATAGAGAATTTTTATTATATGATTGAATTTTGATGCTGTTTTAGGCATTTTTTAACCATTATTAATACTGATAATAGTTAGAAGGCTGTTTATATGGGTTTTACCAAATCTATGTTCTTATGTCTTTAAAACTTAATGGTAGTTTAATTGGTCAGGTGGTGTTTTAGGCGGGAATTTTAAAGTATTTAAGAGACAAGGTTTGATATATTCAGTGTTCTGATGAAATCTACATTGGGTAGATGAAAGCGCTCAACCTTCGTTTTGTATTTCAATAAAAGAAGTTCTTTGTGACATATTCGTGGATCGTGGTTTGTTCTGGGAACAGTTTTTGGTGCTGTCTTTCTTCTAGTGTTGAGTTCCTTGAACCTTCGTTGTTGGTATATGGCATGGATATATTACGAAAAAATATTTATTAATTTAGAACAAGAATGTGATGTAAAGAAACTTGAGCAGGAAGGAGTTTATAAATATTTGTGAATTGAAGGACTGGCAATAAAACATGAACAAATGCAAAGAAAATTCCATAAGGAATACTTCAGAAGACTAAAACTAATCTTGAAAACAGCCCTGATATGTAGGAATAAAGTCCAAGCTATAAACCAGTTTACTTTTCCTGTTTTAACTTGCAATTTTGGTGTGATTTACTGGACCCATAAGTTACTGGATCAGTATGGATAGAAAAACAAGAACAATGCTTCATGTATGCCATGATTGTATATCCTTCGCTCTGAAGGAGGTGTGGGCCTCATCAAAATTGATTACATGTATAGATCTGCAGTTATGGGACTGGATACATTTCTGCTGACCTCATCAGATCCAAACATAGTAAGTTTTAAAACATGAGGAGATGAATTCTAAGATCTCTGTGCTTAGTTTAGTAGAAGCTTTCAGGTGCCAAGTGGAAATGGAAATCAAACCAGGAGTAGACAAAGGCCAGACAGCAACTGAATGTGCCAGAAAACAAACAAAAAAAGGAATATAAGGAGAAGGATTGGATGAGAAGGAAAAGCGTATGGAAAAGCCATAAATATAGTGGCAGGTACAGAGATCACGTGGAACAACCTCATCTTGATCAGGATTTGATGCAGGAATGGTTAAGGAGAGGTGAGATGTAACCAATGAATGAAAGGTTGATAATGGCATCTCAGACTATATACACGTTGGCCTGTACATGTGAGAGAAATTAACAAATATAAATTCTCTAAAAAAGAATTGGAAGCAGTTGCACACCTTGTTGCTGGGAGTGATACACTCATGGCAGAGGGCCTGTTCACTGAAAGGCACAATACTTTGGCAAGAATATTGCATTGTGGATTGTTCAAACACTACAATTTAGAAGCAGCTGAGAAGCACTGCAAACAGTAACCACAAAGCAATATAGAGAATGAAGCAGAGTGCATCACATGGGATCATCCATTACCAACAATTCAAAATGTATTTGTGAGAAAGCTAGATATAATAGTGCATGAAAAAAAACAAAATAGCCTTGATTATTGAAATTGCTATACGTAGAGAGTACACAGACGCAAAGTCATAAAATATCAGGATTTGCATGCAGAAACAAGAGTAATGTGGAAGAAAGATACCCAAACAGTTCCAATAGTAGTGGGAGCAATGGGTCTAATAAAGAATCTACAGTCGTATTTAGATATGCTACCAACACATATAACTCCATATGAATTGCAGGAGGAGTCTGTTCTGGGCACATTGCAGGTGCTGCAAAGAGCAGTTTTGGCTAACATCAAAGATTAAAACAATACTAATTTCATGAACTTTAATTATACCCTGGCATAGTAATGGGGTCCATCCCCATCATGTTATTATAAACCCAAAAGATTTGGAAAAATTAAACCACGAAAGTTCATAGTGTCAGGGTTTGGTTTTAATTTTGAGAGGTGAAATGAATGCTTAGATATTAGAAAAGGTGGTATATTGATAGAACTGGATATTGAATTGTCAGTGTTGATGACTTGCACAATTGTCCTGCAACATTTTCAAGCTTCATTTTATTGTCTCGGGAATATCTGAAACTCTGATTAATCCCACAGCCACGCTGAGTCCTGAACCATATTTAGATCTAGATTTCCCTTCCTAGACTGATACCAGTATTGGTGTGGTCCTCCTTGGCTGCTGACAAGTCATGAAGATATCGCAACAGTCATGCTTTAATATCCAGTGTTTTTTATCTTAATTTTCCTTCTAGCCAGATATGCAGCCTAGTCAAAGATATAATCACATTTCTCCCTTTCCTTGAACCACTGTTGCCTGTTTCCAGGTGGTTTGTGATCATTTATCATCCCCTCTTTTTCAGAAGACTGTGCTCCTAAGGGGTGGTACTCACCATTTGTGATACAATGGTCACCAACAAGTTAGATAAGCCTATTCCTGAGGTGGACTTCACACATTGCAGGTAATGATACTGTAATGTTGATGATTTCAGGCTTTGAACTATTAAAAAACACAGTGAACTTCATTGCATGTTCTATGTTGGCATCAACCAGTATATGTTAAGGGCTGCATAGAAGCAGTCACCAGAATATGACAGAAAACTTGAGTCAGCCGACAACATAGTTTTACAAGTAGTAAATACATTGGACAGATTTAATAAAGAGATGAATACTTGAAAGTCTCATTAAAATATGAACTTGAGGAGAAGTTGCAACAGAAAGACGTATTAGAATCTAGAATTCAGCTTGATATCACAGGAGGATTGGTATCTGAATACATTTCAAGCAGTTACAGTAGACTTAAGAGCAAATCTGCATGTATGTGAATAGACCTTGTAGTGAAAAAAGTGCAGTACTACAAGCTGTATATATGTCTGAATGAATGGACAGAGGACATCTGCTAGAGTCCACAGCAGAGTACCCAAAATGCCTGTGAGGAAACACCTGGATTCACAGAATCACAACAAAGCTTTGAGTAGCACATGAAAAAACTTCAAGGACTATCATTGTTTGCAAGGCATAGTTTTTTTAGATACAAGATGGTGTTAGTAGCTGAGAAAAACTGATGTTACAAGATACTTATTTTTCCTGACTTCTCTTATGCTATCTGAGCTGTAAAATGTACAGTGCCATTTATGCTTAGCTTTTGCTTAGTACCAACCAGTTTGTGACACACTAACTTGTAGATATGCTTGAGATGTTTCTGTTTTCCTCTAGGATATAGATGAGTAAACAACATATTTTACACTAGGAGTCTGGCCTGAGCAGAAATATTGCTTTGTCTTGACTACTGTCTAAAATAAGACCAGTTTCCTTTCACTGCTATTTTGTACAGCAGCTGTACCTTCCTGGACTGCACTATTTGGATTAACTGAGCAAAATGCTTACTTTGATCTTAAATGGCATGAGTTAACTTTGTCTGTCAGTTTTGCAAAGATGCAGCTAAAGTTGAGAAAGATTTAAAGATAGATTCTTCCTTGAAGTGGCATGGACTCTGCCTTGAAATTGCAAATGTCTTACCCAACTTAGGTATCCTTCATCTTGTCGCTGTGAATAATATTGAGTGACAAAAACCACTAAACTCATTACATCACACTGCCTGTTGCTGAATGCCCATCATGTCAAGTAGCACTGCATCATATGCCAAACTCATCCACAGTGCAGTTAATATTGCTTCATAACTGTCAGCAAGGTGGTACAGACACTCCAGGACTGTTTTTAATTGTTGTCAAGGTGCATGTATAACAATGGTGAAGAATTTGTAATACAGTTTACTGCCATTCACTGTGTCAGATGTTTAAAGCTTGATATTGTGAGTTTGGTAACTTGGAACACAGTATGACCTTTAGCAATGAGTCCTTATATATTTTCCTGCTTTTACTATAGATTTAGCTTGATAGAGACATTTCAAGAATGAAAGAAAGTTTTAGACCAAATTCAGCTTTAGATACATGTATTTTGACAAAAAGGCATTGTTACAAAATAAAAGATCTGTAACAAACCTTGTACCCTTTTGAACGTGTAGGTTTTTATTTGTAGATATTTGGGGGTTTGCGTAAAGATTGAGGTGTTTTACCTCACAGATACAAGGTATAGGGCTTGATTCTCACCTTGGGAAGCATAGCTAGGCTTGAAAAGCTCCCCCTGGGTTGTTAGCCTAGTAATCACTTATGAACCTGTTTGTTGTACCTTGCTACTCAATTCCTGGCAGTCCCATCCATTCTTATACTGATTGGCTTCATTGACTTTGCTTTTTTTCCTATATTGTTTCTTGTATCCATCCCATACAGTTTTCTATGAGGCTGCTGCAGTAATCGTGGAAATTAATTTATGGTTATTTAAAAAATGAATTTTCATCTTCATCAGCTGAGAATTACCGCTGTCATAATTTGCACTCATTACATCTGTTAACACACTTTTTATTTTGTATGTATATATGTGTGTGTGTGTGTGTGTGTGTGT